>NW_028258434.1:0-96493 GCF_053883595.1 Heterocephalus glaber | reverse complement strand
TTCCTCCACTGCCCACTAGTGATGTCCAACTTATGACCTAGGACCTAGCACTGACGTGAAAATCAGTGGCATTGTCCCCGTGACCATCCTCCCAAACCTCCAGCACGCGCAGACATCTGAGTCCCGCTCATTCTGAGGTAGTGTCTTCTTTCCAACCTCACCTGCCCTCTGCTCCTGTGCCCAGATCAGTGGCACATGTCTTGGGACAGCTATGACTGGGGGTCTCTGTGTGGGTATCTGCCGTAGAACCCATGAATCTCAGATGCCTACAAAGTGATAAGGCTGGCCAGGTCTCCTGGGATGATGGCAAGGTGACACATGCTCCTGCCTGCACCTCGGTGCACACCCTCCTCCGCCAGTTGGTCTGACTCCCCGCCCTCTTTCCCAATTGTCCAATCGCAGTTGACATCACAGTCACTGTGTGAAGCGGGCATGGGAGTGCCCTGTCTCTACTGTGGACCTCCACCCAAGGACAGGAGTGGCTTGGGGCTGAGAGACAAGTATAGGTGATGCCTGCCGTTGGTAGAAGAAGGAACTTTGATCCGGTAAACTGGGAATGTCAGGACTGAGGAGATCAGTGCGAGAAGGATGGGTGTCCCCTGCCCCACCCCACCCCACAGAGCTCAGCTGCTCACCGCACCCATCAAGGTCAGCTGCTCTGCCAGCAGCTTGGGAGAGAATTCTAAGAGCACCTTCTGCAAGGACCTGTCCTTGTCAGCGGCAGCAGAGAGGCAGGAGTGCTGTGGAGCTGGCTTCTGCTTCTCTCCTGTCTCCCAAGGAGGCTCTTCCTCTGGTGCTGGCTCTGGCTGCAGAGCAGGCCCACGGTGTTCTGGACATGGAGCCGGAGCTAGGAGGAGGAAAGCTCAGCAGTGTCAGTCACTTGCCAGTTCCCTGCGGAGCATAGAAAAGACATCCTGGCCATTTGGGGGATTCCAATGCCCAACCAAAAGCCATGAAAGCCTTCCAGACTGCTGTGGCCCTCACCATCTGTTTTGGCCTCGTGGGGCTCTAGATATTCCACCTGAGCAAGGGGAAGGCACAAGGGAGGCTCCATGTCTGCTCCAGGTGAGTTCACTTGCAAGCCGGCCCTTTTGATCTTGATTTGGGGAATGTCCGGTGGATGGTGCCCTTCGGACCAGGTTTACCAAAATGGGAGAGGCGGCGCCGGGGAGAGACGAGTGAGCAGCAGAGTCAGAGGCCCGGGCTTTTCTTCCACCCTGCCTCTCTGAGACAGCGTCGTGTCTTGTGTGGTCCTCTGTGCCTCGGTGTAGAGGAAAGCAGACCCCACCCCAAGCCCTCTGTGACTGTCCTAGCCTTGGCTGACTTTGTCCCACTAGGCTAATGCTAACATGGGTTTCCACTTCACACTGATGATCCTTTCTGAGCGAGGCAGGCACAAAACTCTGTGCACCTGAGCACTCGGGGCTGGGCTCCAAGCAAAGTAGTCCCAAACAATCCGTACCCCAGCAGGCCGCAATGTTTGCTGTACCTCCAGCCATGAAGTGGGGGCTGCGGGGTGGTGGGGTGGCGGGACAGAGCTCTGACACCTCACAGCCTGCCCCTGTCCAAGCAGGGCCCTTACATACCCTGAGCGCGAGGGGAAGCACTGCCCATGAGAGGTCACGGCTGGCGCTGACGTCCAGGATGGGCACTGGGCTGCCTCTCTCACATGTGGGTTCCTCCTGAACATTAGCTGGAAACATCTGTGGCCAGAGCCGAGCCAAGGTCGGAAAAGGCTCGGATTGCGGTCCTTTCTGTGGCTAGACCTTCAGAAAGCGGCAAAATGGCAACAGCTCATCCTCCCCTCTTCTCTGTCTCCCTCCAAGGGGTCAGGACGGGAGACAGCTTCAGAAGGGCACCCAGTTTCGCTGGGTTCTAATACCGAGGAAGTGAGGTCGCATCCTCAAAGTTTCGCTACAGTTAGGGTGAGGAAGTGGCTTGGGACCAAGGGGCAAGGTGCACTTTGGGTTGCGGTATTTGTTGGGATTTAGTTGCAGGTTTTGGAGTACATTTAGGCTTCTATTATGGCTGAGGGTGGGAGATTCAGTATGAGAAAGTAGGCCTGCAGTTTACATGGTTGTTTATTTTTATTGTGCGGTTCACAATCATTTGAGGAGTGGCTACATGTACATAACAGAGCTTGAAGGGCCGGGGATTTAGCCCAGTGGCACCGTGCCTGCCTCACCAGCACAAGGTCCTGAGTTCAATCCCCGGTACCAAAAGAAAGAAAAACCAAAAATACCAAAACAACAACAACTCATAGTACAGCTTATATATATTACGAGTTTTAGATTTATATACAATTAAGATGGCCACCCAGTTCTCCCATTTCCTGTTATTAATGTCATCCATTAGTCTAGTACATCCTGTACAAGGAGTGAGCAAATATTGATGTACAATTACTAACTAAGATCCACCTTCACCACTTGCTCTCCACAGCAATCTGCAGTCCCGTCCGGGCTGCCACATTGCATTTCATTGTTGCATCCCTCAGACACCCCTTGACTGATGTTTTCACAATTTTTCCTTTTTTCATTTTGGATGAGCTGACAGTTTGGAGGATGACTGAGCTGATATCTTATAGAATGTCCCTCAATTTAAGTTTTCCTGATGTTTCCTTCCTGATTAGATGAGGGTTACATGTTTGGGTGCGTGGCTTTCTGCAGGTGTTCCATGTTCCTGACCGCACCCTCATCCTGGGTCCTCCAGTGCACCTTTGGCTTAACTCTCACAGCTGCATGCGCTGCCCTCTCAGGGACACCCAGCCTGGCCTGCCAGGCCTTCTTTGGAAATTTGGGTGGAAGCCTTCCCAACTCAACTCTTGCGTTCTGCATATCTGTGAAAACAGCACCCTGTAGATGACACAAAGTTCTACCACTGGTTCCAAGCAGTCCTTAGGCCTTTGTGCATCACTGCTGCAGAAGCATCCATGGGCCTGGATGGCTGAGCACCGTGAACTGAATGAATCCCAGGGAACCCGCCGAGGTGGCCCTTCTCACGCAGGGTGCCCTGGGGCTCTCCTCTCAAAACAAAGTCTTTCCCTTTTGCAACTGTGAGCCTTGGAAAGGTTGGGCCTTGTGGGTTCCTTATATGTCTTCAGGGTATCTTTTCCATTGTCCTATTGTAAAGTACTTGATTTCTTTTTAATGCTAATCTTTGATCCACCAGGCTGTCCATTGCTCCATCTTTCCAGGCCTTTCTTTGGGGGGGGGGGGTGGAACTGAAATGTTTTTAAATGGGCTTTTGCTCCTCGTTTTCAGCACAAACCTGGCTCAAAGTAGCAAGCAGCATCCATGCTACAGCCTGATATTTAGGCTACCTTGATATTTTCTCCATCAGATGAATGATTCTTCCACCCTTCGTATCAGTCTCACACAAATCTCAGGACATGAACACAATACAGTCCTATTTTCTGCTGGAGCACAACACACATGGCTTGGATCCGACTGCCACTGGCATCCTTCTTCTCAACTGAAACCTCCTAAGTCTGACCTTTCTCATCTGCAATCTATCTGCACTCTGGTCTTCTGTGCTCGGACCAGAATCTTTCATCAAGCTCAGATTAGAGCATTCTAGGGCTGCTTCTCCAGCTGGCATCTCCAAACCTTTCCAAACTGCTGTGGACCACCTCCACAGGCCTCTGAACCACCTGGTGAGGTACAGTCGCTGCAGTGACCAGCAGACTTCTTGTACCAACACCTGTGTCACCCACTTTCTTGTCCCTGAACACAATACTCAGCACTACACATTAAGGGAAGAGAGGTTTGTTTCAGCTCATATTTCAGTTCATAGTTAGCTAGTTCCAGGATGGCAGGATGGCATGTCAGAGGTGCACATTGATAGAAATGCTGCTTGCCTGGTGGAGGCCAGGAGGCACATGGTAAAGTGTGGGCCAGGGAGCAAGATACACCCTCCCGGGTCACACCCGCGCTGACCCACCTCTTCCGACCCGGCCCACATCCTGACACCAAGCCTGGCGTAGCACCCCCATCACCCACTCACCCTCTGGAAGCCCTCACCTCTGGGTGCAAGGGGCTTGAGGGGGACATCCAGATAGAATCCATGACCTGTAGTTTCCATAAAAGGATGCAATTTCTGATAAGTGATCTAGAAGTGTCATAAGAAACCTATGAAATATTTAGAGCATAAAACCTTACAATGTATTGAAGACAATTTTCTTTTCAGTAATGCACGTTATGATGGACAGAATGGGAGTTAGTACTGATGATGAGTCTTTGTTTTAATGTTTTGCTCCAATGCCCTGTTTTGTTTGCAGTAGTAGTTTTCTCCTTGAAGTATTTATAACTGTGGAATGAGTGCACAGATGGGTTTCTGAACTGTGTTTCTTTCCTCATTGCTCTTTTGGTCACTTGTACCTGCATCAGCAGTAGATATGAATTTCACAGAAGCATTGAATAGTGATAATCAAGAAGAGTGTGGCTATCAGGGCTATTTCAGCTTAGGTGATCTCAGACCGAATCAGGTGTGGATGTCAAGGATGTGTGTACGTGACATGTGTTTCACACCTAAATGTTTGAATTAGAAATGCAACAAAGAATGGAAGCTGGGACTGTATTGGGGGAGGATTTAGGCAACGTAATGTCTGAGGAAGAGGATGGGATGTGTACGTTTATGGCCAGGGACAGTTGGAACCCTGTAACAGACACTTTTTGTCACGCACAGTTGTAGGAACATCGCAGCTTATTTTGGGAGAACACCTCCACCTTCAACCCAAGACCTCCATTGTGTACACTTGGGAGGGGATTTTGTTTGGATTAAACCCAATGAGGATAGTCATTTCCGTGGTTATACAGGTTGCTTTTGAATGAATCCTTTACACAAACCCAATCAGAACAAACGTGAAGAATGTCATTTGAAATGATGGAAATGAGAGCCTTGTCATCTTGGGAAATCATCTGAGAGCTGCTACGGCCGCAGGGAAGCCTGGAATAGATAAGAGAAGGTATGCCTAAGAACCCAGAAGCGGAGCCAGGTCTGAGGAAGGAGAACAACACAGTGAATGCTGGAAGTTTTTTAATCCTTCCCGAAGTCAGATGTCAGAATTGAACAAACAAACTAGCTTTTCGTTACTTAAGGCTTTCAAATTTATTTCTTACTTTTAGCCTGAAATATGGTTAAATGATATGGGTCCCAAATTCGGCCATAACAGATGAATGAATGAATTATGGGTGACATGATTTAAAAAATCACTTTAAAATTTATTCCAGTTGAAAAGGATGCATATGCTGCTGTTGGGATGGGAGAGCCCAATGCCTGTTGTGCCTACGAGGAAGAAAAGGAGCAAGTTAAAGTGTGGGCTGACTAAGGCTGAAGAACCTCTGCTAGGACACTTGCTATGGCTGAAGAGAAAGGCCGAGGCAACGGATGGACACGGGTAGGAATGGCCAAAGACTTTTGCCATGGAGACGACCGGGCCCTGAGCAGACAGCGAGCAATATTGTCAGTGTCTTGAGATCAGCAAAGCAGCAGAGGTCTTGGGGCAGAAGGACTGCAGCTTGCAGACTAAGACAGCCCTACACACCAGTGAGGTCACAATGGACCGCCCTTGCTAGCTGGGGAAGAAATCCCACGAGGACAGGACGTGACTGGGCGCTGTGTGGTGGCTGAGCAGCAGGGGAGTCAGGCCCTCCCAGAGACCGGTCGAGCCTTTCTAGAGCTCGTGGAAGGATCAGGACCCCACGGGTCTTGCCAGGTCAGGAGCTCTAGTGTGGCTCAGGTGGGCCCACACCCTCAGGCTGAGGTGGGCACAGGTGCGGCCGGGAAGCTGCCGGGGCCTTGTGGAGAGCGTCGGACACAGGCAGAGCCACTCCTGCACCCACACACCGTACTGTTTTGGACCACACACCTGGGGCAGGGGCCTAGACCCGTCCGGGACTCACCGGGGGCTGCCCCACCGCATCTCCAGAACCTCCCCAAGAGCCAAGGTTGGACCTGCCCCCGAGAGGTGTCACTCACGTGCCGTGCAGGTGTCAAGGGCAGGACCTCGAGGGGAGTGACTTGGTCACCGAGACACGCTACCGGACACACACAAGTTAAGCGAGGAGAGGTTTATCTCGGCTCGAACTTGGGAGAGGTTTCAGTCTCTAGTCAGCAGCTCAAAGGCAGCGCGGCATGGCAGAGGGGCCTGGCAGACAGAAAGCAGAGTCCAGGGAGCAGAGGCAGCGAGAAGAAGGCTTCCAGGCCCTGAAGCAGGCGATTTCTCTCAGCCCAGATCCCACCTCCTGACAACCCAGGTGTACCACGCCCATGAGGCAATCACCTCCCAGAGGCGGCTTGTGAGTGCGTGAGGGTGTGCGGACAGGTAGCTCTAAACTGTCCCCGAGGGAGAGGGATGGGAGGGCGACCTTGGGGGCAGGAGGAGGGGCGCGCATCCCTGCAGGTCAGCTTCCCAAACTAGAGCTCTCTCCTGGGACCAGAGCAGGCGGGGCGTGCTGTGACGCCGAGCGGCCAGCGGAGGGCAGCAGAGCCCTGTGCTGAGATCACGCGCTGAGGTTGCCAGGGTCCCCAGCCCTGCCAGTATTGTATGAGAATGCGTAGCATAAAGAGAATATGTTCGTATATTCGTGCTTATTTCTACCACCTTATTCTGTCTTCCTCTCTGTCTTGCTTCCTCTAAGTAGGCTGGAAGCTTTCCATTATTTCTTTGGAAGTAATTCATCTCACTGTTTCTTTTTCAGAGAGAGAGAGAGAGAGAGAGAGAGAGAGAGAGAGACAGAGAGAGAGAGAGAGACAGAGAGACAGAGAGTGTTTAGGTCTTACTCAGTGTCCGAGATCTGAGATTGCTGGGAAGCACCACCACACCTGACTTTTCCTTTTGTCTTGCAGTTAGGAGTGATGTATCTGGTCTCTGGATTTTCCGTAGTGACCTTAGATATCACACCCTGAACTTTTGCTTGTTCAATTTAGGTCTTTAAATTTCTTGATTAACTTTTGTTTGGAAGAGGTTTAGCTTCCAGGAAAACTGAGAGAATGCTGGGCTGGCACAGCTCAGAGCGAGGGCGGGGACCTAGGCTCCCCAGAGGGCGGAGCATCTCCAACAAGCACTCCTTACTCCTCTGCCTAGGAGGACCCTGCCCTTTCCCGGTTATCTGATGGTTTGTTCCTGGGGCCACAGTGACGCCCGGCTGGGACCATTGCCCTGAGGGCTCCGTTGGGCACCTGAGCTGAGCTCCGCAGTGGCACGGGGGGCGGGGGGGGTCTCAAGCGAGCTGTTCACCGCCCTGGCGCTCTGCCTTCCTGTGGCCAGGGGCCTTCCGCCTCCTGTGACACGCGCGCTTCCTTCCTTGTCCCGAAGGCCTCTGGGGGACCCCGGTGGCTGCGCTGAGCTGACAGGGAGAGTGAATTCTGAGCCGCGCTGGTCCCGGCTTCCTCCCTTCCTGTTCGCCCCGCGCTCTGAGCCGCTCCCCTGGCTTCCACACGGTCCCCTGCATGGCAGTGTCCCCGCTGTCCTGGTCCGGGCGGAGGCCTGTAGGGGGGCCGCCTCTGCTGGGCTTCTGCGCCCCGGAAGCTCCTCGCTCCCCGCTCCCCTGGGTGCCCAAGGGCAGAGCACGCAGCGAGCCCGCGCAGTGACCTTGGCCCCTGAGGTGCTGGGTCCCAGGCTGTGCGGGTGGTTCCTGCCCGGTCTGGCCGGTCCTCAGGAAGCACCGGGTCCCCGCCTGCGGAGGAGCCCCTTTCCGCCTCGCGGCCACGCGAGTGTGGACACCAGCGAGCCCGGAGCTGGGGCTAGTTTAGTGCATGGTGATAGGTATGGGTCTAGTTTGAATCTTTGGCAGGTTGAAATCCTGTTGTTCCAGCACCAATTATTAAATAGGCTATCTTTCAGGGAGGAGGATTTTAGTGAAACTCAAAGAAGCTTAAATCACATGACAGCACCCACCACACCACATGACCTATGAGTCGAGGTCAGGGTCCCCATGACAAGGAGGCACTAGGGATCATGGAACATCTTAGAAAAGAGCCTACAGTCCCAAGAGCTGACGGAGGAAAAGAGGCAGATTGGAGATGTCCAGAGGAAATTGCCAGCACCCTCTTACCACTTAGCTTGGCCACCCGGATCCAGTGCTCCACCACCCTGGCCCTGTCTCCAGCCCTCGTGCTGGGACCCCCAGAGCAGGAGGTGATCGTGCAGTTGGCCACGTGATTAAAATGTGTGGTAGTGGCCCGAACGGTGGGCGCCAGAGGTTCTTTGCCCTTTTTGTTTCTCCGGGTCCAGATGGAGCCCAGGCAGTCCCAGGGCACCACATTCTTGAACAGCTCCTGTGGAGGAAGACAGCATCCCACGGGCAGAACCCACCCCAGAGAGTCGATGGCTTCAGCCATCCACAGGCAGGTGGCCGTGGCCTGAGCTGGAGATCAGGAAGCTGCAGATATGGACAGAGACTTCTGCAAATAGCCGGTGTTCCTCCACTGCCCACTAGTGATGTCCAACTTATGACCTAGGACCTAGCACTGACGTGAAAATCAGTGGCATTGTCCCCGTGACCATCCTCCCAAACCTCCAGCACGCGCAGACATCTGAGTCCCGCTCATTCTGAGGTAGTGTCTTCTTTCCAACCTCACCTGCCCTCTGCTCCTGTGCCCAGATCAGTGGCACATGTCTTGGGACAGCTATGACTGGGGGTCTCTGTGTGGGTATCTGCCGTAGAACCCATGAATCTCAGATGCCTACAAAGTGATAAGGCTGGCCAGGTCTCCTGGGATGATGGCAAGGTGACACATGCTCCTGCCTGCACCTCGGTGCACACCCTCCTCCGCCAGTTGGTCTGACTCCCCGCCCTCTTTCCCAATTGTCCAATCGCAGTTGACATCACAGTCACTGTGTGAAGCGGGCATGGGAGTGCCCTGTCTCTACTGTGGACCTCCACCCAAGGACAGGAGTGGCTTGGGGCTGAGAGACAAGTATAGGTGATGCCGTTGGTAGAAGAAGGAACTTTGATCCGGTAAACTGGGAATGTCAGGACTGAGGAGATCAGTGCGAGAAGGATGGGTGTCCCCTGCCCCACCCCACCCCACAGAGCTCAGCTGCTCACCGCACCCATCAAGGTCAGCTGCTCTGCCAGCAGCTTGGGAGAGAATTCTAAGAGCACCTTCTGCAAGGACCTGTCCTTGTCAGCGGCAGCAGAGAGGCAGGAGTGCTGTGGAGCTGGCTTCTGCTTCTCTCCTGTCTCCCAAGGAGGCTCTTCCTCTGGTGCTGGCTCTGGCTGCAGAGCAGGCCCACGGTGTTCTGGACATGGAGCCGGAGCTAGGAGGAGGAAAGCTCAGCAGTGTCAGTCACTTGCCAGTTCCCTGCGGAGCATAGAAAAGACATCCTGGCCATTTGGGGGATTCCAATGCCCAACCAAAAGCCATGAAAGCCTTCCAGACTGCTGTGGCCCTCACCATCTGTTTTGGCCTCGTGGGGCTCTAGATATTCCACCTGAGCAAGGGGAAGGCACAAGGGAGGCTCCATGTCTGCTCCAGGTGAGTTCACTTGCAAGCCGGCCCTTTTGATCTTGATTTGGGGAATGTCCGGTGGATGGTGCCCTTCGGACCAGGTTTACCAAAATGGGAGAGGCGGCGCCGGGGAGAGACGAGTGAGCAGCAGAGTCAGAGGCCCGGGCTTTTCTTCCACCCTGCCTCTCTGAGACAGCGTCGTGTCTTGTGTGGTCCTCTGTGCCTCGGTGTAGAGGAAAGCAGACCCCACCCCAAGCCCTCTGTGACTGTCCTAGCCTTGGCTGACTTTGTCCCACTAGGCTAATGCTAACATGGGTTTCCACTTCACACTGATGATCCTTTCTGAGCGAGGCAGGCACAAAACTCTGTGCACCTGAGCACTCGGGGCTGGGCTCCAAGCAAAGTAGTCCCAAACAATCCGTACCCCAGCAGGCCGCAATGTTTGCTGTACCTCCAGCCATGAAGTGGGGGCTGCGGGGTGGTGGGGTGGCGGGACAGAGCTCTGACACCTCACAGCCTGCCCCTGTCCAAGCAGGGCCCTTACATACCCTGAGCGCGAGGGGAAGCACTGCCCATGAGAGGTCACGGCTGGCGCTGACGTCCAGGATGGGCACTGGGCTGCCTCTCTCACATGTGGGTTCCTCCTGAACATTAGCTGGAAACATCTGTGGCCAGAGCCGAGCCAAGGTCGGAAAAGGCTCGGATTGCGGTCCTTTCTGTGGCTAGACCTTCAGAAAGCGGCAAAATGGCAACAGCTCATCCTCCCCTCTTCTCTGTCTCCCTCCAAGGGGTCAGGACGGGAGACAGCTTCAGAAGGGCACCCAGTTTCGCTGGGTTCTAATACCGAGGAAGTGAGGTCGCATCCTCAAAGTTTCGCTACAGTTAGGGTGAGGAAGTGGCTTGGGACCAAGGGGCAAGGTGCACTTTGGGTTGCGGTATTTGTTGGGATTTAGTTGCAGGTTTTGGAGTACATTTAGGCTTCTATTATGGCTGAGGGTGGGAGATTCAGTATGAGAAAGTAGGCCTGCAGTTTACATGGTTGTTTATTTTTATTGTGCGGTTCACAATCATTTGAGGAGTGGCTACATGTACATAACAGAGCTTGAAGGGCCGGGGATTTAGCCCAGTGGCACCGTGCCTGCCTCACCAGCACAAGGTCCTGAGTTCAATCCCCGGTACCAAAAGAAAGAAAAACCAAAAATACCAAAACAACAACAACTCATAGTACAGCTTATATATATTACGAGTTTTAGATTTATATACAATTAAGATGGCCACCCAGTTCTCCCATTTCCTGTTATTAATGTCATCCATTAGTCTAGTACATCCTGTACAAGGAGTGAGCAAATATTGATGTACAATTACTAACTAAGATCCACCTTCACCACTTGCTCTCCACAGCAATCTGCAGTCCCGTCCGGGCTGCCACATTGCATTTCATTGTTGCATCCCTCAGACACCCCTTGACTGATGTTTTCACAATTTTTCCTTTTTTCATTTTGGATGAGCTGACAGTTTGGAGGATGACTGAGCTGATATCTTATAGAATGTCCCTCAATTTAAGTTTTCCTGATGTTTCCTTCCTGATTAGATGAGGGTTACATGTTTGGGTGCGTGGCTTTCTGCAGGTGTTCCATGTTCCTGACCGCACCCTCATCCTGGGTCCTCCAGTGCACCTTTGGCTTAACTCTCACAGCTGCATGCGCTGCCCTCTCAGGGACACCCAGCCTGGCCTGCCAGGCCTTCTTTGGAAATTTGGGTGGAAGCCTTCCCAACTCAACTCTTGCGTTCTGCATATCTGTGAAAACAGCACCCTGTAGATGACACAAAGTTCTACCACTGGTTCCAAGCAGTCCTTAGGCCTTTGTGCATCACTGCTGCAGAAGCATCCATGGGCCTGGATGGCTGAGCACCGTGAACTGAATGAATCCCAGGGAACCCGCCGAGGTGGCCCTTCTCACGCAGGGTGCCCTGGGGCTCTCCTCTCAAAACAAAGTCTTTCCCTTTTGCAACTGTGAGCCTTGGAAAGGTTGGGCCTTGTGGGTTCCTTATATGTCTTCAGGGTATCTTTTCCATTGTCCTATTGTAAAGTACTTGATTTCTTTTTAATGCTAATCTTTGATCCACCAGGCTGTCCATTGCTCCATCTTTCCAGGCCTTTCTTTGGGGGGGGGGGTGGAACTGAAATGTTTTTAAATGGGCTTTTGCTCCTCGTTTTCAGCACAAACCTGGCTCAAAGTAGCAAGCAGCATCCATGCTACAGCCTGATATTTAGGCTACCTTGATATTTTCTCCATCAGATGAATGATTCTTCCACCCTTCGTATCAGTCTCACACAAATCTCAGGACATGAACACAATACAGTCCTATTTTCTGCTGGAGCACAACACACATGGCTTGGATCCGACTGCCACTGGCATCCTTCTTCTCAACTGAAACCTCCTAAGTCTGACCTTTCTCATCTGCAATCTATCTGCACTCTGGTCTTCTGTGCTCGGACCAGAATCTTTCATCAAGCTCAGATTAGAGCATTCTAGGGCTGCTTCTCCAGCTGGCATCTCCAAACCTTTCCAAACTGCTGTGGACCACCTCCACAGGCCTCTGAACCACCTGGTGAGGTACAGTCGCTGCAGTGACCAGCAGACTTCTTGTACCAACACCTGTGTCACCCACTTTCTTGTCCCTGAACACAATACTCAGCACTACACATTAAGGGAAGAGAGGTTTGTTTCAGCTCATATTTCAGTTCATAGTTAGCTAGTTCCAGGATGGCAGGATGGCATGTCAGAGGTGCACATTGATAGAAATGCTGCTTGCCTGGTGGAGGCCAGGAGGCACATGGTAAAGTGTGGGCCAGGGAGCAAGATACACCCTCCCGGGTCACACCCGCGCTGACCCACCTCTTCCGACCCGGCCCACATCCTGACACCAAGCCTGGCGTAGCACCCCCATCACCCACTCACCCTCTGGAAGCCCTCACCTCTGGGTGCAAGGGGCTTGAGGGGGACATCCAGATAGAATCCATGACCTGTAGTTTCCATAAAAGGATGCAATTTCTGATAAGTGATCTAGAAGTGTCATAAGAAACCTATGAAATATTTAGAGCATAAAACCTTACAATGTATTGAAGACAATTTTCTTTTCAGTAATGCACGTTATGATGGACAGAATGGGAGTTAGTACTGATGATGAGTCTTTGTTTTAATGTTTTGCTCCAATGCCCTGTTTTGTTTGCAGTAGTAGTTTTCTCCTTGAAGTATTTATAACTGTGGAATGAGTGCACAGATGGGTTTCTGAACTGTGTTTCTTTCCTCATTGCTCTTTTGGTCACTTGTACCTGCATCAGCAGTAGATATGAATTTCACAGAAGCATTGAATAGTGATAATCAAGAAGAGTGTGGCTATCAGGGCTATTTCAGCTTAGGTGATCTCAGACCGAATCAGGTGTGGATGTCAAGGATGTGTGTACGTGACATGTGTTTCACACCTAAATGTTTGAATTAGAAATGCAACAAAGAATGGAAGCTGGGACTGTATTGGGGGAGGATTTAGGCAACGTAATGTCTGAGGAAGAGGATGGGATGTGTACGTTTATGGCCAGGGACAGTTGGAACCCTGTAACAGACACTTTTTGTCACGCACAGTTGTAGGAACATCGCAGCTTATTTTGGGAGAACACCTCCACCTTCAACCCAAGACCTCCATTGTGTACACTTGGGAGGGGATTTTGTTTGGATTAAACCCAATGAGGATAGTCATTTCCGTGGTTATACAGGTTGCTTTTGAATGAATCCTTTACACAAACCCAATCAGAACAAACGTGAAGAATGTCATTTGAAATGATGGAAATGAGAGCCTTGTCATCTTGGGAAATCATCTGAGAGCTGCTACGGCCGCAGGGAAGCCTGGAATAGATAAGAGAAGGTATGCCTAAGAACCCAGAAGCGGAGCCAGGTCTGAGGAAGGAGAACAACACAGTGAATGCTGGAAGTTTTTTAATCCTTCCCGAAGTCAGATGTCAGAATTGAACAAACAAACTAGCTTTTCGTTACTTAAGGCTTTCAAATTTATTTCTTACTTTTAGCCTGAAATATGGTTAAATGATATGGGTCCCAAATTCGGCCATAACAGATGAATGAATGAATTATGGGTGACATGATTTAAAAAATCACTTTAAAATTTATTCCAGTTGAAAAGGATGCATATGCTGCTGTTGGGATGGGAGAGCCCAATGCCTGTTGTGCCTACGAGGAAGAAAAGGAGCAAGTTAAAGTGTGGGCTGACTAAGGCTGAAGAACCTCTGCTAGGACACTTGCTATGGCTGAAGAGAAAGGCCGAGGCAACGGATGGACACGGGTAGGAATGGCCAAAGACTTTTGCCATGGAGACGACCGGGCCCTGAGCAGACAGCGAGCAATATTGTCAGTGTCTTGAGATCAGCAAAGCAGCAGAGGTCTTGGGGCAGAAGGACTGCAGCTTGCAGACTAAGACAGCCCTACACACCAGTGAGGTCACAATGGACCGCCCTTGCTAGCTGGGGAAGAAATCCCACGAGGACAGGACGTGACTGGGCGCTGTGTGGTGGCTGAGCAGCAGGGGAGTCAGGCCCTCCCAGAGACCGGTCGAGCCTTTCTAGAGCTCGTGGAAGGATCAGGACCCCACGGGTCTTGCCAGGTCAGGAGCTCTAGTGTGGCTCAGGTGGGCCCACACCCTCAGGCTGAGGTGGGCACAGGTGCGGCCGGGAAGCTGCCGGGGCCTTGTGGAGAGCGTCGGACACAGGCAGAGCCACTCCTGCACCCACACACCGTACTGTTTTGGACCACACACCTGGGGCAGGGGCCTAGACCCGTCCGGGACTCACCGGGGGCTGCCCCACCGCATCTCCAGAACCTCCCCAAGAGCCAAGGTTGGACCTGCCCCCGAGAGGTGTCACTCACGTGCCGTGCAGGTGTCAAGGGCAGGACCTCGAGGGGAGTGACTTGGTCACCGAGACACGCTACCGGACACACACAAGTTAAGCGAGGAGAGGTTTATCTCGGCTCGAACTTGGGAGAGGTTTCAGTCTCTAGTCAGCAGCTCAAAGGCAGCGCGGCATGGCAGAGGGGCCTGGCAGACAGAAAGCAGAGTCCAGGGAGCAGAGGCAGCGAGAAGAAGGCTTCCAGGCCCTGAAGCAGGCGATTTCTCTCAGCCCAGATCCCACCTCCTGACAACCCAGGTGTACCACGCCCATGAGGCAATCACCTCCCAGAGGCGGCTTGTGAGTGCGTGAGGGTGTGCGGACAGGTAGCTCTAAACTGTCCCCGAGGGAGAGGGATGGGAGGGCGACCTTGGGGGCAGGAGGAGGGGCGCGCATCCCTGCAGGTCAGCTTCCCAAACTGGAGCTCTCTCCTGGGACCAGAGCAGGCGGGGCGTGCTGTGACGCCGAGCGGCCAGCGGAGGGCAGCAGAGCCCTGTGCTGAGATCACGCGCTGAGGTTGCCAGGGTCCCCAGCCCTGCCAGTATTGTATGAGAATGCGTAGCATAAAGAGAATATGTTCGTATATTCGTGCTTATTTCTACCACCTTATTCTGTCTTCCTCTCTGTCTTGCTTCCTCTAAGTAGGCTGGAAGCTTTCCATTATTTCTTTGGAAGTAATTCATCTCACTGTTTCTTTTTCAGAGAGAGAGAGAGAGAGAGAGAGAGAGAGAGAGAGAGAGACAGAGAGAGAGAGAGACAGAGAGACAGAGAGTGTTTAGGTCTTACTCAGTGTCCGAGATCTGAGATTGCTGGGAAGCACCACCACACCTGACTTTTCCTTTTGTCTTGCAGTTAGGAGTGATGTATCTGGTCTCTGGATTTTCCGTAGTGACCTTAGATATCACACCCTGAACTTTTGCTTGTTCAATTTAGGTCTTTAAATTTCTTGATTAACTTTTGTTTGGAAGAGGTTTAGCTTCCAGGAAAACTGAGAGAATGCTGGGCTGGCACAGCTCAGAGCGAGGGCGGGGACCTAGGCTCCCCAGAGGGCGGAGCATCTCCAACAAGCACTCCTTACTCCTCTGCCTAGGAGGACCCTGCCCTTTCCCGGTTATCTGATGGTTTGTTCCTGGGGCCACAGTGACGCCCGGCTGGGACCATTGCCCTGAGGGCTCCGTTGGGCACCTGAGCTGAGCTCCGCAGTGGCACGGGGGGCGGGGGGGGTCTCAAGCGAGCTGTTCACCGCCCTGGCGCTCTGCCTTCCTGTGGCCAGGGGCCTTCCGCCTCCTGTGACACGCGCGCTTCCTTCCTTGTCCCGAAGGCCTCTGGGGGACCCCGGTGGCTGCGCTGAGCTGACAGGGAGAGTGAATTCTGAGCCGCGCTGGTCCCGGCTTCCTCCCTTCCTGTTCGCCCCGCGCTCTGAGCCGCTCCCCTGGCTTCCACACGGTCCCCTGCATGGCAGTGTCCCCGCTGTCCTGGTCCGGGCGGAGGCCTGTAGGGGGGCCGCCTCTGCTGGGCTTCTGCGCCCCGGAAGCTCCTCGCTCCCCGCTCCCCTGGGTGCCCAAGGGCAGAGCACGCAGCGAGCCCGCGCAGTGACCTTGGCCCCTGAGGTGCTGGGTCCCAGGCTGTGCGGGTGGTTCCTGCCCGGTCTGGCCGGTCCTCAGGAAGCACCGGGTCCCCGCCTGCGGAGGAGCCCCTTTCCGCCTCGCGGCCACGCGAGTGTGGACACCAGCGAGCCCGGAGCTGGGGCTAGTTTAGTGCATGGTGATAGGTATGGGTCTAGTTTGAATCTTTGGCAGGTTGAAATCCTGTTGTTCCAGCACCAATTATTAAATAGGCTATCTTTCAGGGAGGAGGATTTTAGTGAAACTCAAAGAAGCTTAAATCACATGACAGCACCCACCACACCACATGACCTATGAGTCGAGGTCAGGGTCCCCATGACAAGGAGGCACTAGGGATCATGGAACATCTTAGAAAAGAGCCTACAGTCCCAAGAGCTGACGGAGGAAAAGAGGCAGATTGGAGATGTCCAGAGGAAATTGCCAGCACCCTCTTACCACTTAGCTTGGCCACCCGGATCCAGTGCTCCACCACCCTGGCCCTGTCTCCAGCCCTCGTGCTGGGACCCCCAGAGCAGGAGGTGATCGTGCAGTTGGCCACGTGATTAAAATGTGTGGTAGTGGCCCGAACGGTGGGCGCCAGAGGTTCTTTGCCCTTTTTGTTTCTCCGGGTCCAGATGGAGCCCAGGCAGTCCCAGGGCACCACATTCTTGAACAGCTCCTGTGGAGGAAGACAGCATCCCACGGGCAGAACCCACCCCAGAGAGTCGATGGCTTCAGCCATCCACAGGCAGGTGGCCGTGGCCTGAGCTGGAGATCAGGAAGCTGCAGATATGGACAGAGACTTCTGCAAATAGCCGGTGTTCCTCCACTGCCCACTAGTGATGTCCAACTTATGACCTAGGACCTAGCACTGACGTGAAAATCAGTGGCATTGTCCCCGTGACCATCCTCCCAAACCTCCAGCACGCGCAGACATCTGAGTCCCGCTCATTCTGAGGTAGTGTCTTCTTTCCAACCTCACCTGCCCTCTGCTCCTGTGCCCAGATCAGTGGCACATGTCTTGGGACAGCTATGACTGGGGGTCTCTGTGTGGGTATCTGCCGTAGAACCCATGAATCTCAGATGCCTACAAAGTGATAAGGCTGGCCAGGTCTCCTGGGATGATGGCAAGGTGACACATGCTCCTGCCTGCACCTCGGTGCACACCCTCCTCCGCCAGTTGGTCTGACTCCCCGCCCTCTTTCCCAATTGTCCAATCGCAGTTGACATCACAGTCACTGTGTGAAGCGGGCATGGGAGTGCCCTGTCTCTACTGTGGACCTCCACCCAAGGACAGGAGTGGCTTGGGGCTGAGAGACAAGTATAGGTGATGCCGTTGGTAGAAGAAGGAACTTTGATCCGGTAAACTGGGAATGTCAGGACTGAGGAGATCAGTGCGAGAAGGATGGGTGTCCCCTGCCCCACCCCACCCCACAGAGCTCAGCTGCTCACCGCACCCATCAAGGTCAGCTGCTCTGCCAGCAGCTTGGGAGAGAATTCTAAGAGCACCTTCTGCAAGGACCTGTCCTTGTCAGCGGCAGCAGAGAGGCAGGAGTGCTGTGGAGCTGGCTTCTGCTTCTCTCCTGTCTCCCAAGGAGGCTCTTCCTCTGGTGCTGGCTCTGGCTGCAGAGCAGGCCCACGGTGTTCTGGACATGGAGCCGGAGCTAGGAGGAGGAAAGCTCAGCAGTGTCAGTCACTTGCCAGTTCCCTGCGGAGCATAGAAAAGACATCCTGGCCATTTGGGGGATTCCAATGCCCAACCAAAAGCCATGAAAGCCTTCCAGACTGCTGTGGCCCTCACCATCTGTTTTGGCCTCGTGGGGCTCTAGATATTCCACCTGAGCAAGGGGAAGGCACAAGGGAGGCTCCATGTCTGCTCCAGGTGAGTTCACTTGCAAGCCGGCCCTTTTGATCTTGATTTGGGGAATGTCCGGTGGATGGTGCCCTTCGGACCAGGTTTACCAAAATGGGAGAGGCGGCGCCGGGGAGAGACGAGTGAGCAGCAGAGTCAGAGGCCCGGGCTTTTCTTCCACCCTGCCTCTCTGAGACAGCGTCGTGTCTTGTGTGGTCCTCTGTGCCTCGGTGTAGAGGAAAGCAGACCCCACCCCAAGCCCTCTGTGACTGTCCTAGCCTTGGCTGACTTTGTCCCACTAGGCTAATGCTAACATGGGTTTCCACTTCACACTGATGATCCTTTCTGAGCGAGGCAGGCACAAAACTCTGTGCACCTGAGCACTCGGGGCTGGGCTCCAAGCAAAGTAGTCCCAAACAATCCGTACCCCAGCAGGCCGCAATGTTTGCTGTACCTCCAGCCATGAAGTGGGGGCTGCGGGGTGGTGGGGTGGCGGGACAGAGCTCTGACACCTCACAGCCTGCCCCTGTCCAAGCAGGGCCCTTACATACCCTGAGCGCGAGGGGAAGCACTGCCCATGAGAGGTCACGGCTGGCGCTGACGTCCAGGATGGGCACTGGGCTGCCTCTCTCACATGTGGGTTCCTCCTGAACATTAGCTGGAAACATCTGTGGCCAGAGCCGAGCCAAGGTCGGAAAAGGCTCGGATTGCGGTCCTTTCTGTGGCTAGACCTTCAGAAAGCGGCAAAATGGCAACAGCTCATCCTCCCCTCTTCTCTGTCTCCCTCCAAGGGGTCAGGACGGGAGACAGCTTCAGAAGGGCACCCAGTTTCGCTGGGTTCTAATACCGAGGAAGTGAGGTCGCATCCTCAAAGTTTCGCTACAGTTAGGGTGAGGAAGTGGCTTGGGACCAAGGGGCAAGGTGCACTTTGGGTTGCGGTATTTGTTGGGATTTAGTTGCAGGTTTTGGAGTACATTTAGGCTTCTATTATGGCTGAGGGTGGGAGATTCAGTATGAGAAAGTAGGCCTGCAGTTTACATGGTTGTTTATTTTTATTGTGCGGTTCACAATCATTTGAGGAGTGGCTACATGTACATAACAGAGCTTGAAGGGCCGGGGATTTAGCCCAGTGGCACCGTGCCTGCCTCACCAGCACAAGGTCCTGAGTTCAATCCCCGGTACCAAAAGAAAGAAAAACCAAAAATACCAAAACAACAACAACTCATAGTACAGCTTATATATATTACGAGTTTTAGATTTATATACAATTAAGATGGCCACCCAGTTCTCCCATTTCCTGTTATTAATGTCATCCATTAGTCTAGTACATCCTGTACAAGGAGTGAGCAAATATTGATGTACAATTACTAACTAAGATCCACCTTCACCACTTGCTCTCCACAGCAATCTGCAGTCCCGTCCGGGCTGCCACATTGCATTTCATTGTTGCATCCCTCAGACACCCCTTGACTGATGTTTTCACAATTTTTCCTTTTTTCATTTTGGATGAGCTGACAGTTTGGAGGATGACTGAGCTGATATCTTATAGAATGTCCCTCAATTTAAGTTTTCCTGATGTTTCCTTCCTGATTAGATGAGGGTTACATGTTTGGGTGCGTGGCTTTCTGCAGGTGTTCCATGTTCCTGACCGCACCCTCATCCTGGGTCCTCCAGTGCACCTTTGGCTTAACTCTCACAGCTGCATGCGCTGCCCTCTCAGGGACACCCAGCCTGGCCTGCCAGGCCTTCTTTGGAAATTTGGGTGGAAGCCTTCCCAACTCAACTCTTGCGTTCTGCATATCTGTGAAAACAGCACCCTGTAGATGACACAAAGTTCTACCACTGGTTCCAAGCAGTCCTTAGGCCTTTGTGCATCACTGCTGCAGAAGCATCCATGGGCCTGGATGGCTGAGCACCGTGAACTGAATGAATCCCAGGGAACCCGCCGAGGTGGCCCTTCTCACGCAGGGTGCCCTGGGGCTCTCCTCTCAAAACAAAGTCTTTCCCTTTTGCAACTGTGAGCCTTGGAAAGGTTGGGCCTTGTGGGTTCCTTATATGTCTTCAGGGTATCTTTTCCATTGTCCTATTGTAAAGTACTTGATTTCTTTTTAATGCTAATCTTTGATCCACCAGGCTGTCCATTGCTCCATCTTTCCAGGCCTTTCTTTGGGGGGGGGGGGTGGAACTGAAATGTTTTTAAATGGGCTTTTGCTCCTCGTTTTCAGCACAAACCTGGCTCAAAGTAGCAAGCAGCATCCATGCTACAGCCTGATATTTAGGCTACCTTGATATTTTCTCCATCAGATGAATGATTCTTCCACCCTTCGTATCAGTCTCACACAAATCTCAGGACATGAACACAATACAGTCCTATTTTCTGCTGGAGCACAACACACATGGCTTGGATCCGACTGCCACTGGCATCCTTCTTCTCAACTGAAACCTCCTAAGTCTGACCTTTCTCATCTGCAATCTATCTGCACTCTGGTCTTCTGTGCTCGGACCAGAATCTTTCATCAAGCTCAGATTAGAGCATTCTAGGGCTGCTTCTCCAGCTGGCATCTCCAAACCTTTCCAAACTGCTGTGGACCACCTCCACAGGCCTCTGAACCACCTGGTGAGGTACAGTCGCTGCAGTGACCAGCAGACTTCTTGTACCAACACCTGTGTCACCCACTTTCTTGTCCCTGAACACAATACTCAGCACTACACATTAAGGGAAGAGAGGTTTGTTTCAGCTCATATTTCAGTTCATAGTTAGCTAGTTCCAGGATGGCAGGATGGCATGTCAGAGGTGCACATTGATAGAAATGCTGCTTGCCTGGTGGAGGCCAGGAGGCACATGGTAAAGTGTGGGCCAGGGAGCAAGATACACCCTCCCGGGTCACACCCGCGCTGACCCACCTCTTCCGACCCGGCCCACATCCTGACACCAAGCCTGGCGTAGCACCCCCATCACCCACTCACCCTCTGGAAGCCCTCACCTCTGGGTGCAAGGGGCTTGAGGGGGACATCCAGATAGAATCCATGACCTGTAGTTTCCATAAAAGGATGCAATTTCTGATAAGTGATCTAGAAGTGTCATAAGAAACCTATGAAATATTTAGAGCATAAAACCTTACAATGTATTGAAGACAATTTTCTTTTCAGTAATGCACGTTATGATGGACAGAATGGGAGTTAGTACTGATGATGAGTCTTTGTTTTAATGTTTTGCTCCAATGCCCTGTTTTGTTTGCAGTAGTAGTTTTCTCCTTGAAGTATTTATAACTGTGGAATGAGTGCACAGATGGGTTTCTGAACTGTGTTTCTTTCCTCATTGCTCTTTTGGTCACTTGTACCTGCATCAGCAGTAGATATGAATTTCACAGAAGCATTGAATAGTGATAATCAAGAAGAGTGTGGCTATCAGGGCTATTTCAGCTTAGGTGATCTCAGACCGAATCAGGTGTGGATGTCAAGGATGTGTGTACGTGACATGTGTTTCACACCTAAATGTTTGAATTAGAAATGCAACAAAGAATGGAAGCTGGGACTGTATTGGGGGAGGATTTAGGCAACGTAATGTCTGAGGAAGAGGATGGGATGTGTACGTTTATGGCCAGGGACAGTTGGAACCCTGTAACAGACACTTTTTGTCACGCACAGTTGTAGGAACATCGCAGCTTATTTTGGGAGAACACCTCCACCTTCAACCCAAGACCTCCATTGTGTACACTTGGGAGGGGATTTTGTTTGGATTAAACCCAATGAGGATAGTCATTTCCGTGGTTATACAGGTTGCTTTTGAATGAATCCTTTACACAAACCCAATCAGAACAAACGTGAAGAATGTCATTTGAAATGATGGAAATGAGAGCCTTGTCATCTTGGGAAATCATCTGAGAGCTGCTACGGCCGCAGGGAAGCCTGGAATAGATAAGAGAAGGTATGCCTAAGAACCCAGAAGCGGAGCCAGGTCTGAGGAAGGAGAACAACACAGTGAATGCTGGAAGTTTTTTAATCCTTCCCGAAGTCAGATGTCAGAATTGAACAAACAAACTAGCTTTTCGTTACTTAAGGCTTTCAAATTTATTTCTTACTTTTAGCCTGAAATATGGTTAAATGATATGGGTCCCAAATTCGGCCATAACAGATGAATGAATGAATTATGGGTGACATGATTTAAAAAATCACTTTAAAATTTATTCCAGTTGAAAAGGATGCATATGCTGCTGTTGGGATGGGAGAGCCCAATGCCTGTTGTGCCTACGAGGAAGAAAAGGAGCAAGTTAAAGTGTGGGCTGACTAAGGCTGAAGAACCTCTGCTAGGACACTTGCTATGGCTGAAGAGAAAGGCCGAGGCAACGGATGGACACGGGTAGGAATGGCCAAAGACTTTTGCCATGGAGACGACCGGGCCCTGAGCAGACAGCGAGCAATATTGTCAGTGTCTTGAGATCAGCAAAGCAGCAGAGGTCTTGGGGCAGAAGGACTGCAGCTTGCAGACTAAGACAGCCCTACACACCAGTGAGGTCACAATGGACCGCCCTTGCTAGCTGGGGAAGAAATCCCACGAGGACAGGACGTGACTGGGCGCTGTGTGGTGGCTGAGCAGCAGGGGAGTCAGGCCCTCCCAGAGACCGGTCGAGCCTTTCTAGAGCTCGTGGAAGGATCAGGACCCCACGGGTCTTGCCAGGTCAGGAGCTCTAGTGTGGCTCAGGTGGGCCCACACCCTCAGGCTGAGGTGGGCACAGGTGCGGCCGGGAAGCTGCCGGGGCCTTGTGGAGAGCGTCGGACACAGGCAGAGCCACTCCTGCACCCACACACCGTACTGTTTTGGACCACACACCTGGGGCAGGGGCCTAGACCCGTCCGGGACTCACCGGGGGCTGCCCCACCGCATCTCCAGAACCTCCCCAAGAGCCAAGGTTGGACCTGCCCCCGAGAGGTGTCACTCACGTGCCGTGCAGGTGTCAAGGGCAGGACCTCGAGGGGAGTGACTTGGTCACCGAGACACGCTACCGGACACACACAAGTTAAGCGAGGAGAGGTTTATCTCGGCTCGAACTTGGGAGAGGTTTCAGTCTCTAGTCAGCAGCTCAAAGGCAGCGCGGCATGGCAGAGGGGCCTGGCAGACAGAAAGCAGAGTCCAGGGAGCAGAGGCAGCGAGAAGAAGGCTTCCAGGCCCTGAAGCAGGCGATTTCTCTCAGCCCAGATCCCACCTCCTGACAACCCAGGTGTACCACGCCCATGAGGCAATCACCTCCCAGAGGCGGCTTGTGAGTGCGTGAGGGTGTGCGGACAGGTAGCTCTAAACTGTCCCCGAGGGAGAGGGATGGGAGGGCGACCTTGGGGGCAGGAGGAGGGGCGCGCATCCCTGCAGGTCAGCTTCCCAAACTGGAGCTCTCTCCTGGGACCAGAGCAGGCGGGGCGTGCTGTGACGCCGAGCGGCCAGCGGAGGGCAGCAGAGCCCTGTGCTGAGATCACGCGCTGAGGTTGCCAGGGTCCCCAGCCCTGCCAGTATTGTATGAGAATGCGTAGCATAAAGAGAATATGTTCGTATATTCGTGCTTATTTCTACCACCTTATTCTGTCTTCCTCTCTGTCTTGCTTCCTCTAAGTAGGCTGGAAGCTTTCCATTATTTCTTTGGAAGTAATTCATCTCACTGTTTCTTTTTCAGAGAGAGAGAGAGAGAGAGAGAGAGAGAGAGAGAGAGACAGAGAGAGAGAGAGAGACAGAGAGACAGAGAGTGTTTAGGTCTTACTCAGTGTCCGAGATCTGAGATTGCTGGGAAGCACCACCACACCTGACTTTTCCTTTTGTCTTGCAGTTAGGAGTGATGTATCTGGTCTCTGGATTTTCCGTAGTGACCTTAGATATCACACCCTGAACTTTTGCTTGTTCAATTTAGGTCTTTAAATTTCTTGATTAACTTTTGTTTGGAAGAGGTTTAGCTTCCAGGAAAACTGAGAGAATGCTGGGCTGGCACAGCTCAGAGCGAGGGCGGGGACCTAGGCTCCCCAGAGGGCGGAGCATCTCCAACAAGCACTCCTTACTCCTCTGCCTAGGAGGACCCTGCCCTTTCCCGGTTATCTGATGGTTTGTTCCTGGGGCCACAGTGACGCCCGGCTGGGACCATTGCCCTGAGGGCTCCGTTGGGCACCTGAGCTGAGCTCCGCAGTGGCACGGGGGGCGGGGGGGGGTCTCAAGCGAGCTGTTCACCGCCCTGGCGCTCTGCCTTCCTGTGGCCAGGGGCCTTCCGCCTCCTGTGACACGCGCGCTTCCTTCCTTGTCCCGAAGGCCTCTGGGGGACCCCGGTGGCTGCGCTGAGCTGACAGGGAGAGTGAATTCTGAGCCGCGCTGGTCCCGGCTTCCTCCCTTCCTGTTCGCCCCGCGCTCTGAGCCGCTCCCCTGGCTTCCACACGGTCCCCTGCATGGCAGTGTCCCCGCTGTCCTGGTCCGGGCGGAGGCCTGTAGGGGGGCCGCCTCTGCTGGGCTTCTGCGCCCCGGAAGCTCCTCGCTCCCCGCTCCCCTGGGTGCCCAAGGGCAGAGCACGCAGCGAGCCCGCGCGGTGACCTTGGCCCCTGAGGTGCTGGGTCCCAGGCTGTGCGGGTGGTTCCTGCCCGGTCTGGCCGGTCCTCAGGAAGCACCGGGTCCCCGCCTGCGGAGGAGCCCCTTTCCGCCTCGCGGCCACGCGAGTGTGGACACCAGCGAGCCCGGAGCTGGGGCTAGTTTAGTGCATGGTGATAGGTATGGGTCTAGTTTGAATCTTTGGCAGGTTGAAATCCTGTTGTTCCAGCACCAATTATTAAATAGGCTATCTTTCAGGGAGGAGGATTTTAGTGAAACTCAAAGAAGCTTAAATCACATGACAGCACCCACCACACCACATGACCTATGAGTCGAGGTCAGGGTCCCCATGACAAGGAGGCACTAGGGATCATGGAACATCTTAGAAAAGAGCCTACAGTCCCAAGAGCTGACGGAGGAAAAGAGGCAGATTGGAGATGTCCAGAGGAAATTGCCAGCACCCTCTTACCACTTAGCTTGGCCACCCGGATCCAGTGCTCCACCACCCTGGCCCTGTCTCCAGCCCTCGTGCTGGGACCCCCAGAGCAGGAGGTGATCGTGCAGTTGGCCACGTGATTAAAATGTGTGGTAGTGGCCCGAACGGTGGGCGCCAGAGGTTCTTTGCCCTTTTTGTTTCTCCGGGTCCAGATGGAGCCCAGGCAGTCCCAGGGCACCACATTCTTGAACAGCTCCTGTGGAGGAAGACAGCATCCCACGGGCAGAACCCACCCCAGAGAGTCGATGGCTTCAGCCATCCACAGGCAGGTGGCCGTGGCCTGAGCTGGAGATCAGGAAGCTGCAGATATGGACAGAGACTTCTGCAAATAGCCGGTGTTCCTCCACTGCCCACTAGTGATGTCCAACTTATGACCTAGGACCTAGCACTGACGTGAAAATCAGTGGCATTGTCCCCGTGACCATCCTCCCAAACCTCCAGCACGCGCAGACATCTGAGTCCCGCTCATTCTGAGGTAGTGTCTTCTTTCCAACCTCACCTGCCCTCTGCTCCTGTGCCCAGATCAGTGGCACATGTCTTGGGACAGCTATGACTGGGGGTCTCTGTGTGGGTATCTGCCGTAGAACCCATGAATCTCAGATGCCTACAAAGTGATAAGGCTGGCCAGGTCTCCTGGGATGATGGCAAGGTGACACATGCTCCTGCCTGCACCTCGGTGCACACCCTCCTCCGCCAGTTGGTCTGACTCCCCGCCCTCTTTCCCAATTGTCCAATCGCAGTTGACATCACAGTCACTGTGTGAAGCGGGCATGGGAGTGCCCTGTCTCTACTGTGGACCTCCACCCAAGGACAGGAGTGGCTTGGGGCTGAGAGACAAGTATAGGTGATGCCGTTGGTAGAAGAAGGAACTTTGATCCGGTAAACTGGGAATGTCAGGACTGAGGAGATCAGTGCGAGAAGGATGGGTGTCCCCTGCCCCACCCCACCCCACAGAGCTCAGCTGCTCACCGCACCCATCAAGGTCAGCTGCTCTGCCAGCAGCTTGGGAGAGAATTCTAAGAGCACCTTCTGCAAGGACCTGTCCTTGTCAGCGGCAGCAGAGAGGCAGGAGTGCTGTGGAGCTGGCTTCTGCTTCTCTCCTGTCTCCCAAGGAGGCTCTTCCTCTGGTGCTGGCTCTGGCTGCAGAGCAGGCCCACGGTGTTCTGGACATGGAGCCGGAGCTAGGAGGAGGAAAGCTCAGCAGTGTCAGTCACTTGCCAGTTCCCTGCGGAGCATAGAAAAGACATCCTGGCCATTTGGGGGATTCCAATGCCCAACCAAAAGCCATGAAAGCCTTCCAGACTGCTGTGGCCCTCACCATCTGTTTTGGCCTCGTGGGGC
Organism: Heterocephalus glaber; assembly: GCF_053883595.1. NCBI lineage: Eukaryota > Metazoa > Chordata > Mammalia > Rodentia > Bathyergidae > Heterocephalus > Heterocephalus glaber. Next base: position 70,237 of record NW_028258434.1, on the reverse strand, counting down.
TCTAGATATTCCACCTGAGCAAGGGGAAGGCACAAGGGAGGCTCCATGTCTGCTCCAGGTGAGTTCACTTGCAAGCCGGCCCTTTTGATCTTGATTTGGGGAATGTCCGGTGGATGGTGCCCTTCGGACCAGGTTTACCAAAATGGGAGAGGCGGCGCCGGGGAGAGACGAGTGAGCAGCAGAGTCAGAGGCCCGGGCTTTTCTTCCACCCTGCCTCTCTGAGACAGCGTCGTGTCTTGTGTGGTCCTCTGTGCCTCGGTGTAGAGGAAAGCAGACCCCACCCCAAGCCCTCTGTGACTGTCCTAGCCTTGGCTGACTTTGTCCCACTAGGCTAATGCTAACATGGGTTTCCACTTCACACTGATGATCCTTTCTGAGCGAGGCAGGCACAAAACTCTGTGCACCTGAGCACTCGGGGCTGGGCTCCAAGCAAAGTAGTCCCAAACAATCCGTACCCCAGCAGGCCGCAATGTTTGCTGTACCTCCAGCCATGAAGTGGGGGCTGCGGGGTGGTGGGGTGGCGGGACAGAGCTCTGACACCTCACAGCCTGCCCCTGTCCAAGCAGGGCCCTTACATACCCTGAGCGCGAGGGGAAGCACTGCCCATGAGAGGTCACGGCTGGCGCTGACGTCCAGGATGGGCACTGGGCTGCCTCTCTCACATGTGGGTTCCTCCTGAACATTAGCTGGAAACATCTGTGGCCAGAGCCGAGCCAAGGTCGGAAAAGGCTCGGATTGCGGTCCTTTCTGTGGCTAGACCTTCAGAAAGCGGCAAAATGGCAACAGCTCATCCTCCCCTCTTCTCTGTCTCCCTCCAAGGGGTCAGGACGGGAGACAGCTTCAGAAGGGCACCCAGTTTCGCTGGGTTCTAATACCGAGGAAGTGAGGTCGCATCCTCAAAGTTTCGCTACAGTTAGGGTGAGGAAGTGGCTTGGGACCAAGGGGCAAGGTGCACTTTGGGTTGCGGTATTTGTTGGGATTTAGTTGCAGGTTTTGGAGTACATTTAGGCTTCTATTATGGCTGAGGGTGGGAGATTCAGTATGAGAAAGTAGGCCTGCAGTTTACATGGTTGTTTATTTTTATTGTGCGGTTCACAATCATTTGAGGAGTGGCTACATGTACATAACAGAGCTTGAAGGGCCGGGGATTTAGCCCAGTGGCACCGTGCCTGCCTCACCAGCACAAGGTCCTGAGTTCAATCCCCGGTACCAAAAGAAAGAAAAACCAAAAATACCAAAACAACAACAACTCATAGTACAGCTTATATATATTACGAGTTTTAGATTTATATACAATTAAGATGGCCACCCAGTTCTCCCATTTCCTGTTATTAATGTCATCCATTAGTCTAGTACATCCTGTACAAGGAGTGAGCAAATATTGATGTACAATTACTAACTAAGATCCACCTTCACCACTTGCTCTCCACAGCAATCTGCAGTCCCGTCCGGGCTGCCACATTGCATTTCATTGTTGCATCCCTCAGACACCCCTTGACTGATGTTTTCACAATTTTTCCTTTTTTCATTTTGGATGAGCTGACAGTTTGGAGGATGACTGAGCTGATATCTTATAGAATGTCCCTCAATTTAAGTTTTCCTGATGTTTCCTTCCTGATTAGATGAGGGTTACATGTTTGGGTGCGTGGCTTTCTGCAGGTGTTCCATGTTCCTGACCGCACCCTCATCCTGGGTCCTCCAGTGCACCTTTGGCTTAACTCTCACAGCTGCATGCGCTGCCCTCTCAGGGACACCCAGCCTGGCCTGCCAGGCCTTCTTTGGAAATTTGGGTGGAAGCCTTCCCAACTCAACTCTTGCGTTCTGCATATCTGTGAAAACAGCACCCTGTAGATGACACAAAGTTCTACCACTGGTTCCAAGCAGTCCTTAGGCCTTTGTGCATCACTGCTGCAGAAGCATCCATGGGCCTGGATGGCTGAGCACCGTGAACTGAATGAATCCCAGGGAACCCGCCGAGGTGGCCCTTCTCACGCAGGGTGCCCTGGGGCTCTCCTCTCAAAACAAAGTCTTTCCCTTTTGCAACTGTGAGCCTTGGAAAGGTTGGGCCTTGTGGGTTCCTTATATGTCTTCAGGGTATCTTTTCCATTGTCCTATTGTAAAGTACTTGATTTCTTTTTAATGCTAATCTTTGATCCACCAGGCTGTCCATTGCTCCATCTTTCCAGGCCTTTCTTTGGGGGGGGGGGTGGAACTGAAATGTTTTTAAATGGGCTTTTGCTCCTCGTTTTCAGCACAAACCTGGCTCAAAGTAGCAAGCAGCATCCATGCTACAGCCTGATATTTAGGCTACCTTGATATTTTCTCCATCAGATGAATGATTCTTCCACCCTTCGTATCAGTCTCACACAAATCTCAGGACATGAACACAATACAGTCCTATTTTCTGCTGGAGCACAACACACATGGCTTGGATCCGACTGCCACTGGCATCCTTCTTCTCAACTGAAACCTCCTAAGTCTGACCTTTCTCATCTGCAATCTATCTGCACTCTGGTCTTCTGTGCTCGGACCAGAATCTTTCATCAAGCTCAGATTAGAGCATTCTAGGGCTGCTTCTCCAGCTGGCATCTCCAAACCTTTCCAAACTGCTGTGGACCACCTCCACAGGCCTCTGAACCACCTGGTGAGGTACAGTCGCTGCAGTGACCAGCAGACTTCTTGTACCAACACCTGTGTCACCCACTTTCTTGTCCCTGAACACAATACTCAGCACTACACATTAAGGGAAGAGAGGTTTGTTTCAGCTCATATTTCAGTTCATAGTTAGCTAGTTCCAGGATGGCAGGATGGCATGTCAGAGGTGCACATTGATAGAAATGCTGCTTGCCTGGTGGAGGCCAGGAGGCACATGGTAAAGTGTGGGCCAGGGAGCAAGATACACCCTCCCGGGTCACACCCGCGCTGACCCACCTCTTCCGACCCGGCCCACATCCTGACACCAAGCCTGGCGTAGCACCCCCATCACCCACTCACCCTCTGGAAGCCCTCACCTCTGGGTGCAAGGGGCTTGAGGGGGACATCCAGATAGAATCCATGACCTGTAGTTTCCATAAAAGGATGCAATTTCTGATAAGTGATCTAGAAGTGTCATAAGAAACCTATGAAATATTTAGAGCATAAAACCTTACAATGTATTGAAGACAATTTTCTTTTCAGTAATGCACGTTATGATGGACAGAATGGGAGTTAGTACTGATGATGAGTCTTTGTTTTAATGTTTTGCTCCAATGCCCTGTTTTGTTTGCAGTAGTAGTTTTCTCCTTGAAGTATTTATAACTGTGGAATGAGTGCACAGATGGGTTTCTGAACTGTGTTTCTTTCCTCATTGCTCTTTTGGTCACTTGTACCTGCATCAGCAGTAGATATGAATTTCACAGAAGCATTGAATAGTGATAATCAAGAAGAGTGTGGCTATCAGGGCTATTTCAGCTTAGGTGATCTCAGACCGAATCAGGTGTGGATGTCAAGGATGTGTGTACGTGACATGTGTTTCACACCTAAATGTTTGAATTAGAAATGCAACAAAGAATGGAAGCTGGGACTGTATTGGGGGAGGATTTAGGCAACGTAATGTCTGAGGAAGAGGATGGGATGTGTACGTTTATGGCCAGGGACAGTTGGAACCCTGTAACAGACACTTTTTGTCACGCACAGTTGTAGGAACATCGCAGCTTATTTTGGGAGAACACCTCCACCTTCAACCCAAGACCTCCATTGTGTACACTTGGGAGGGGATTTTGTTTGGATTAAACCCAATGAGGATAGTCATTTCCGTGGTTATACAGGTTGCTTTTGAATGAATCCTTTACACAAACCCAATCAGAACAAACGTGAAGAATGTCATTTGAAATGATGGAAATGAGAGCCTTGTCATCTTGGGAAATCATCTGAGAGCTGCTACGGCCGCAGGGAAGCCTGGAATAGATAAGAGAAGGTATGCCTAAGAACCCAGAAGCGGAGCCAGGTCTGAGGAAGGAGAACAACACAGTGAATGCTGGAAGTTTTTTAATCCTTCCCGAAGTCAGATGTCAGAATTGAACAAACAAACTAGCTTTTCGTTACTTAAGGCTTTCAAATTTATTTCTTACTTTTAGCCTGAAATATGGTTAAATGATATGGGTCCCAAATTCGGCCATAACAGATGAATGAATGAATTATGGGTGACATGATTTAAAAAATCACTTTAAAATTTATTCCAGTTGAAAAGGATGCATATGCTGCTGTTGGGATGGGAGAGCCCAATGCCTGTTGTGCCTACGAGGAAGAAAAGGAGCAAGTTAAAGTGTGGGCTGACTAAGGCTGAAGAACCTCTGCTAGGACACTTGCTATGGCTGAAGAGAAAGGCCGAGGCAACGGATGGACACGGGTAGGAATGGCCAAAGACTTTTGCCATGGAGACGACCGGGCCCTGAGCAGACAGCGAGCAATATTGTCAGTGTCTTGAGATCAGCAAAGCAGCAGAGGTCTTGGGGCAGAAGGACTGCAGCTTGCAGACTAAGACAGCCCTACACACCAGTGAGGTCACAATGGACCGCCCTTGCTAGCTGGGGAAGAAATCCCACGAGGACAGGACGTGACTGGGCGCTGTGTGGTGGCTGAGCAGCAGGGGAGTCAGGCCCTCCCAGAGACCGGTCGAGCCTTTCTAGAGCTCGTGGAAGGATCAGGACCCCACGGGTCTTGCCAGGTCAGGAGCTCTAGTGTGGCTCAGGTGGGCCCACACCCTCAGGCTGAGGTGGGCACAGGTGCGGCCGGGAAGCTGCCGGGGCCTTGTGGAGAGCGTCGGACACAGGCAGAGCCACTCCTGCACCCACACACCGTACTGTTTTGGACCACACACCTGGGGCAGGGGCCTAGACCCGTCCGGGACTCACCGGGGGCTGCCCCACCGCATCTCCAGAACCTCCCCAAGAGCCAAGGTTGGACCTGCCCCCGAGAGGTGTCACTCACGTGCCGTGCAGGTGTCAAGGGCAGGACCTCGAGGGGAGTGACTTGGTCACCGAGACACGCTACCGGACACACACAAGTTAAGCGAGGAGAGGTTTATCTCGGCTCGAACTTGGGAGAGGTTTCAGTCTCTAGTCAGCAGCTCAAAGGCAGCGCGGCATGGCAGAGGGGCCTGGCAGACAGAAAGCAGAGTCCAGGGAGCAGAGGCAGCGAGAAGAAGGCTTCCAGGCCCTGAAGCAGGCGATTTCTCTCAGCCCAGATCCCACCTCCTGACAACCCAGGTGTACCACGCCCATGAGGCAATCACCTCCCAGAGGCGGCTTGTGAGTGCGTGAGGGTGTGCGGACAGGTAGCTCTAAACTGTCCCCGAGGGAGAGGGATGGGAGGGCGACCTTGGGGGCAGGAGGAGGGGCGCGCATCCCTGCAGGTCAGCTTCCCAAACTGGAGCTCTCTCCTGGGACCAGAGCAGGCGGGGCGTGCTGTGACGCCGAGCGGCCAGCGGAGGGCAGCAGAGCCCTGTGCTGAGATCACGCGCTGAGGTTGCCAGGGTCCCCAGCCCTGCCAGTATTGTATGAGAATGCGTAGCATAAAGAGAATATGTTCGTATATTCGTGCTTATTTCTACCACCTTATTCTGTCTTCCTCTCTGTCTTGCTTCCTCTAAGTAGGCTGGAAGCTTTCCATTATTTCTTTGGAAGTAATTCATCTCACTGTTTCTTTTTCAGAGAGAGAGAGAGAGAGAGAGAGAGAGAGAGAGACAGAGAGAGAGAGAGACAGAGAGACAGAGAGTGTTTAGGTCTTACTCAGTGTCCGAGATCTGAGATTGCTGGGAAGCACCACCACACCTGACTTTTCCTTTTGTCTTGCAGTTAGGAGTGATGTATCTGGTCTCTGGATTTTCCGTAGTGACCTTAGATATCACACCCTGAACTTTTGCTTGTTCAATTTAGGTCTTTAAATTTCTTGATTAACTTTTGTTTGGAAGAGGTTTAGCTTCCAGGAAAACTGAGAGAATGCTGGGCTGGCACAGCTCAGAGCGAGGGCGGGGACCTAGGCTCCCCAGAGGGCGGAGCATCTCCAACAAGCACTCCTTACTCCTCTGCCTAGGAGGACCCTGCCCTTTCCCGGTTATCTGATGGTTTGTTCCTGGGGCCACAGTGACGCCCGGCTGGGACCATTGCCCTGAGGGCTCCGTTGGGCACCTGAGCTGAGCTCCGCAGTGGCACGGGGGGCGGGGGGGGTCTCAAGCGAGCTGTTCACCGCCCTGGCGCTCTGCCTTCCTGTGGCCAGGGGCCTTCCGCCTCCTGTGACACGCGCGCTTCCTTCCTTGTCCCGAAGGCCTCTGGGGGACCCCGGTGGCTGCGCTGAGCTGACAGGGAGAGTGAATTCTGAGCCGCGCTGGTCCCGGCTTCCTCCCTTCCTGTTCGCCCCGCGCTCTGAGCCGCTCCCCTGGCTTCCACACGGTCCCCTGCATGGCAGTGTCCCCGCTGTCCTGGTCCGGGCGGAGGCCTGTAGGGGGGCCGCCTCTGCTGGGCTTCTGCGCCCCGGAAGCTCCTCGCTCCCCGCTCCCCTGGGTGCCCAAGGGCAGAGCACGCAGCGAGCCCGCGCGGTGACCTTGGCCCCTGAGGTGCTGGGTCCCAGGCTGTGCGGGTGGTTCCTGCCCGGTCTGGCCGGTCCTCAGGAAGCACCGGGTCCCCGCCTGCGGAGGAGCCCCTTTCCGCCTCGCGGCCACGCGAGTGTGGACACCAGCGAGCCCGGAGCTGGGGCTAGTTTAGTGCATGGTGATAGGTATGGGTCTAGTTTGAATCTTTGGCAGGTTGAAATCCTGTTGTTCCAGCACCAATTATTAAATAGGCTATCTTTCAGGGAGGAGGATTTTAGTGAAACTCAAAGAAGCTTATATCACATGACAGACGCTGTTCTTCACACCATTTTCTCTTGGCTGGGTACCTGTAGAAAAAATTATGGTCAATACTGTGATGTGGATCAGTTGAATAAGTTACATGGATCCCTACATATGCCTCCACACCTCCTAGGATTAAATTCAGAGTTTATCAAAACTTTATATAATAAGCTACTTGTTACTAGTAGTGGTAAACAGAATCATTCCTTCACTAAATATGTACAGGAAACATGCTAAAATAAATGTAAGAACCCCACACTTCCAATATCCCTCTTGATCATCATGGCCATGCGTTCAACAAATTGCCACTGTTGGTCATCATGAGACTTACCACTGTATCTGCATGGAAATGTAAAAACATGGGTGACAAGTATATGTATGGTAAGACTTTTCTACTGGGACCCTTCAAATAACTTTCTTTATTGTCATTATTGCAAGATTTCATTTCTACCTGGACTCATCAACACTACTTGTATTCTTGATTATTTTATGATGAACATCATTGTTCCAAACCTCATTATCTCATGACTGCTAATATTTAACTTGTTAACTACCATGATGCATAAATGCATAATAATAACCTGAGTACATGAAAGTCATTTGAAATTCCCAGGGTAAATTCTCTCTAAATGTAAGATAATGCAGTAATATGGTTTCTCGAATATGAAATACTCCATTCCTAATCTACATACTTACATTTTTTTAATCATATGATAAAAATTGTAGGGAAACAAACATCACTGACCCAGATATTTGATGATCTAATGGTCAGTCTGGCACAGGCTGTACATGAAAATATTTACTCTAATACAGAAATATCTCCTGATAATGAACTTTTTAAGTTCACTGTTAACTCTTGACAGGAATCAAGACACAACCTACCAGGAACTGTTGAATAGCTTCTATTACATCCATGATCACAAGACTCTACCTGGATTCTTGTGGTTCTCCAAGGTCAAGGATAATGTCAGATAAGACAACATTTCTTCGTGGAATATCTGCCTAGTTCCTATGATTACTATAGTTGGGACTATGTGATAAATACTTGGATATGTGCAACCTCCTTACAGGGTTACACATTCTCTCTGAAATACAGAAAAGAAACTGCATGGTTTCAAGTGTTCCTAAGGATGTTATTATTCCTCACCTGAATACTGGCAAAGAAATCATGATGGCAAGTGGTAGGGAAACCATAACCACTTGCCTCATGTGATCTGAAGATCAGGTGGTCTGTGCTTTAGTTTTGGTCTACATCAACACTTGTCTGCATAACAGCAATGTCTGCCATTAAAGGCTGATGTTAGATTAACTGTGATCTCATGATAGAAATCTGCAAAGGCTTTAGAAAATACATCTTAAGAATACTTGAGAAGGTAAAACCAGTAAGATTGCCAAGCTGTGCTGTGGTTTGGGCCTACATCAGAACCTACATGAAACCACCTACCTGCATGGTGTGCTGACCAACAGTTGAAAGGGTTACTATAAGGTCTTGACAGAAATCTAAAAATCCCAGTGTTTGGTGCACATCTCATTGCATGTCTATACCTGCAAATAAAGAAAAATCCATGTTTACTGTTACAAATTTATTTTTTACCTATAGACATACTGTTCTAGTCGGTGTTTCCAAGGAAACAGATTTACCACAGGATATACAAATTTATAGGACTGTCTTACAATATTCTCCCAAAAAGTCAAACCCAGAAAAGTGCAATAGATCTTTCCACATAATATTCCACATGAGTCCAGCCAGAGGCCTACAGCCCTCAGCAATGTCTCATGCAAGTTCATATCAAGAATCTGCACCAAAAGGCCCAAAGGCAAGTGGCAGAAGCTCAAAAGTCTATGCCGGCAGGGTGAACAATCTGTGCCAGAACACTGAGGGATCTGCACTGGAACCAGGGAGTGATGCTCAAGACAAAGGCAAAGACCAGTACCCCCCACCCACCCACCCACTGAGGGAGCAACAGCAAGAAAAGCCATTGAGTTCCAGTTCCAACAAAGCTTCTCCTGGGAAATCAGCAGCCAGCATTCCTCCCCTCCTATCCTCCTTTTATGCAGTTCTGGCAACAATCCTTAGGTGGGTCACCCACCTGCTGAATCACCCTCAGTTAAGCTGAGTGTTCCCACTTAAGCTGGCCATTATTTCATCCGAACACATACCAAAAACAATTTCAGTAGAAGAATTTCAACAGTATCATTAATTACCTTGATGTCTGGAAACAACATCTTTAATGAGAAATGTAACAGCAGCTCATCTCTGTGCACCTGGAAAGAGCTTGATGGGAGAGCAAAAGACTTGAGAACACAAGTTCCAGTGTCACAGTTCTAATTTCATGGTTTCTCAGTGTTAGTCAAGGGTGTTATCTATCCTTCCTTATCACTTGCCTGGATACGTGGAAAGCTCCGTTAATAAACATGTATGTACACAGTGATGTCTTGACTGGAACCTAAGTAGATCCATGTGATAAATACATTTAAGGACACAGTCTGTTCTATCAAGATACCAACAAATAACCTTGGTCCACTTTCATCATTAGGGAACCGTTAACACTCTTTGGATCCCATCAAAACTTCAGTACCAGCAACATTCTCAGAGTCATCATATTCTCTTCACATAACACCTTCAATGATTAAATGGCCAATACTGTGGAAAAAATAGTATATCTTACCAAGACACATATAGTTATTAATAGGATTATTACTAAAGTCATTATATTTAAAGTCTAAATGCTAAGGAATAAAAAAACAGCATTATTTCCCAACTGACAATTTTTTTCCTACCTGACACACAAAAAGCATGATAACACAAATATCACCTTGATTGCCTAGGTATCTGAAAATCAAATGGTCCATATATTTTTAAAGCCCACATCATCACTCAGAAACCAGCAAAATCTCCATGAAAAATCACTGAAAAGCCTCACCAGCCCCAACCTCTGACTTGACTTCCCCTCATCTTTGTAAAATATGAACACTCTCATGTAGGGAACAGGGGAAGGGTACATTACCAGAACCTCTGCAGTAAGTGCTAGTCGCCTGTGAGCCAGGGCAGCACATGGCAAATTACAGGAAAGGTAGACAAATGAGACTGAGAAGAAGCTGAGCTTTGGGTCTGATCAGTGCTGCTCTGGGTGGCAAAGACAAAACCCCTCTAGCTTGCAGCACCTTTTATTCAGTACATGGGGAAATAAATGTAACAAGTGAAAAATAGAGTTCAGTACTTCACATTGGGATAAACAAGGTGTAACAAAAAGCTGGGGGGCAGTGGAAATCTAAGAGCAATGAGGAATTATGCAGATGAAGATTTGGTTCCTCCCTGGAATCTCCCACAGGTGTGGTCTTGTCCTGCAGATTGCAGCATCCCGGGTGGGGGGGTGGGGGGTGGGGGGTGGGGGGTGGGCGGGATCACTGAGGTCTCAGTTGTGACCAGAGGCCAAAATGCAATTATGTCTGGAATGTCCTAGCTTGGCTGTAGGGAGAACTAGGCCTACTCAAATAATTTTTCACTAGAATTATGTAGCATTGCTCCCAACACTCTCAGACAGTTATGATGCCCCTAACAATCCTTTGTCTCCTGTTTACAGGCAGCAAATGCTCCAGTCAGTCCTATAGGACCTAATGAGATCTGATTAGTGCATGCCTCTGCTTCTCAGTGTTACACGGCCCTGGAATTGACCACTATGGGGGTATTTGCACTAAAAAAGTTAATAGATTCCACACTTGGGGCATTTCTTTTGGGAGAACCAGTTATTAAGCATTTACCAGAATATGCTGGTGCACAAAGGAATAAATGAACAGGGAGAAGCACTATGAATACTGACAACTCAATCTTTTTGTTTCTCATGAAGTTCTTGCAACTTTTGTAGATGAAAGAATATGTCAGTTTGCTCCACATATGCCTTAAAATACACTATTTTTCTAAATTGTTATATATTTTATGAAAAGAGATGTTAGATACTTTTATTACAAATTTCTTAATATAATATTAATGCTGGTTTGGAACTTACAAATCTCATGTCAAAAGTTTATAAATGTGCTTACAAAGATAGGTATTAAATAATTCTTATTATGTAATTGTTCAAAAAGATTTAGATTAGTGTATATATATATTACTAGACCTAGCATAGAAATCAGATACATAAATTTATAACATAGGTATAAATTTATAAAATCACCAATACAGGTTTGAACACACACACACACACACACACACACACACACACGCCCCTTCATCCATTCATCCTAGTAATAGTCTTATTAGTAGTGGGTCTCTAGGGCTCAGACTTACTAAAATGTTTCTGATTTAAATCCAAAGAGCTGAAAACTCATAAGTTGGGTTGGAGATGCTTACAAGCCAGAAAAATCATGTTCTAGAATACATTAAGAGTAATAGCGATGCACAGAACGTATGAGAACCCCATTCATCAGCTGAAAAGACCTCTGGGATTGGACAGAGTGGAAACAAAAAGGCCAGTTCAAATCACAAAGCCAAATCTCACTAAAAGGTCTTTCTTTTGAAGACTGCATTTAATTGACCAGCAACCTAGCAAGTAGTACATTTGTAGAATGCAGTTTAGCTGAAAAGCTGGTTTTATGAAGGAGTCAATGACCACTGGAAGTAATCAATACGCCCATCCCCATGGGCCATGGCCTAAGTACATATGGATTTCAGACCCCTGCTTCTAGTTGCATACTGGTCATGCCTTCTGATTAGCTCTGACACACAAAGAGCTCTGAAATTATCTTTCCTGTTCTGACTATACAAAAACAGCTGAACAAACTAAAAATCAGCAACTTTAATTAGATCTACAAGAGCACTAAGGTCACATCACAAACTGCCACAGCAAAAAACAGACAGACATGCAAAGATAGAGAATCACAGTTTACCAGGACCAGAGACATATGGAGATAGAAACTGGTAGGAACAAATAAACAGCAACTGATGAACTGCTGAAAGCTGACTGCAGACTAACTCCAGAGTTAAAATCCACTGTACCCTGTTTTAGGGGGCCTCCTATAATACTGGTGTGGGTTTGGCCTTCAGAAGACCCACCAGGGGTGAGTCAAATATGAGAGACAATCTTCTCTTCTGTGAGCAGTGAAGAACAGAAGGAACCACTTTGAAATAAGCCCAGACAGTTCTACTTTCTCTAATGAGATTGTGCTCAAGGGAAGCTACTTTGCTACAGCTTTATCTGATGAAGAGGAAGAGCAACTAGACATTGTTAATCATTCTAGATTTTCTGTCTTGCATAAGAGGATAAAAAAGTTGAGAAAAGTTCCTGATGGCTACAACTCAGGAACTCAAGTCCATTAGAAAACTGATATATAATTTTAAGGTGGAATGCTTCCCTTCCTCAAAATCTTATCCCTACACTGACAGAGCTCCTATATAAAAACAGTGGGTTACAAAAGAGACACCTAAGAGAGACATTTTATTTAAGAAGAGGTTCTTAGGAGACTTGGAAACAGCATGGAAGTGGCAAACAATGGGAAATTAGAGAAAAATGGAATCTTTGGGGCACAGTTATAATAACCCTTAAACAGGAAACACCCAGGTCCTGGCCAGACTAATATCATCTTTATACTGATAGCCTGACTGCCTCAGTGCCCAACAACAAAATTTTGGATATACTAAAGGCAAGAAGAAAATGCGATCTGAAGAAACAGAATGAGCATCAGTACTGGATTCAGATATAACACAGATTTTGAAATTGTCAGATAAGAAGCTTACAACAACTGTGATTGATATATTAAAGGTTTTATGGTATGCTAAAGAATTTATTTGGTGTTTGATCCCATTCCTGGCAAAGAATTTCAAAATCCCTTGGAACTTCCTGAGTTATGGGCATATTTGTGTTAATGTTGATCTTAATGAAATGACTCATGATAGATGCCTAATTAGCTTCAAGATCAGGGCTGGTCACTAGAGAGACCAAACTCATGATTAGAAGGCTGGAATCCTGGGCCAGTCTGACCTCCATGAAGGAGAAAGCACGGAAGATTGAACTCAATCACATGCCCAGTGGTTTACACAGTCATGCCTGTGTGATGACAGCCCATACGAAAACTCTGGACACCAAGTGGAGCATCCCAAATCATGAACACACTGCGGTGCACAGACAATGCTACATCCAGATTCCATAGAAAGGATACAAGAGCACTGAATCCTGGCCCTTCTGGAACTTTTCCTGTGTGTTTCCTTCATAATAAAACTGTATCTGTAAGAACAGCATTTTCGGGAAGCTGCACTTTCGAGCCAGGCGGCAGAACCACTGAGCTAAATCTGCAGCAGTACAGCATTTGTACTGTGTTCTGTGAATCATTAGAGTGAATTATCAAAATTGGAGTGGTTGTTGAGACTTCAAAATTTATAGCTTGTAAGTCAGAAGCATAGGAAATATGAGGACCACACTTGCTGCTGGCATCTAGAGTAAGAGGCAGTCTTGGGGAGGGCTAAACAATTAACTTGTGAATTACAGATGGTGCCAGACTCAAAATGCAATGAGTAGAGTTGAATCCAAGCAAGAACAAATGGAAAAAGTAGAAAACATTTAAGAACACATGGGGAACAGAAGAATTAAAGTCAGTATGCTATAGAGAAACTTGTATATCTTTGTTTATTGTGGCACAAACTCAAAATAGCCAAGATATGGAATCAGTGTAGATGAAAATCAACAGATCAATGAAGAAAATATGATATGTACACACAATGGAGTGATATTCAGCCATAGAAGAAACAAAATTATGTCATTTGTGGGAAAATGGATGGAAATAAAGACAATCACATTAAGTGAAATAAGCCAGACTCAGAAAGATAAGTACATGGATTTTGTAAAAATGGACATGAAAGCAGGAGGGACACTACTTGACCAGAGAAAGGGAATAAAGAAGAGGAAGAAATAGGTGTGAGGCAGGGTAATAGGGGGCTAGATATGATCAAAATATGTTATATGCCTGTATGAAAATCCCACAATGAAAACCAGCCTTTTTTAAAACTACTATGCCCTAAAATTAATACCTATAAAAAAGAACAGTTCAGTAACATAATCAAAAAGAAATGGAAACTCTAACAAAGAATCAAAAGGAAATCGGAGATACAAAAGAACATTGTGGCAGAAATGAAGAATGCCTTGAAGGATGATCAGGTTAGAAATGACTGGGGAAAAGATCAGTGAGCTGGATGATAAGTCAATAGAAACTGCCTAGGCTGAAAGACAAAGAGAGAACAAAAGAATAAAAAAAACCCCAGAACATTCAAGAATTGTGGGACAATTACAAAAGGCATAACATGCCCATAATGGGAACTCTAGAAGAAGAAAGGAACATAAAAAATAACTGAAGTAATAGTAGCTCAGAATTTTCTAAAATTAAGGACACACACCAAATCTCAGGTTCAAGAACCTTTACAACAATTAGCAAGGTAAATACAGAAAAAATTATCAGTACACATATCAAATTCAATGTGTAAAAATCAAAAAAAAGAAACTCCTGTAAAATGCAGGGAGATAAGACTTTAACTACTGAACGACAAAGTTAAGAATTACACCAGGGTTCTCAGAAATCTTGTAAGCAAGAAGAGAATGCAATAAAATATTTAAGGCATTGACACAAATAACCCATCCACGCAATGCTAAAATTCTTTGTACAGCAAAAATTTCCTTCTGACATAAAGAAATAAATGTTTTTCAGATAACAATTGAAGAAATGTAATGCCAAGATATGCTAGACAAGAAATGTTCCAATAAGTTCTTTAGAGATAGAAATCAAATATGACAAGAGAGGGACCGAGGAAGCAGAAAGGAAAGAAGGAACTGAGGAAGGTAGGAAGGAAGAAAGACAGGAGGGAGGGAGGAAACAGGTGGGGAGAGGAGGAGAGTAACAAGGGAAGGGAGAAAGAAAGGGCATTGGAGAGGAATAAAGAGAGGTAAAACAGAACATTTTATTCTTAATCCATTAGATAACTGCTCAAAGTAATAGTAGCAACAATATATTGGGTGCATATAATTTATGAATGAGTGGAATCAGTGACAGCAACAGTGGCAGGGATGGTGAAACGTTTATAGCTTTCAATGATACAAACAGCCTGCTGCAGCACAAGTGCCATAGGTTTGCCACCACTGGCATAGGGAGTAGTAGCATGGGGGAACTGAGAATGCTATGCTCTAAGGTACCTATGTTAGCAGAGAAGCAGTATACTGTTATTTGAAACTAACAACTTAGACTTGGTGGTTTTAGATAAGTTGTAAATATACATTGCAAACTCTATGACAAGCACTAACACTTTTTAAAATTTTTTATTTATTTAATTTTTCTTTTTGGTCCTGGGGATTGAACTCTGGTCCTTGCACTTGAGCAACAGGCAGCAAAACCACTGAGCTAAATCCTTGTCCCACACTCACATTTTTAAAAGGTATAATTGATATGCTAAGTGAAGAGAGAAAATGTATTCATTAAAGAAACAAGGCAAGAAAAATGACAGAAGGACTACTCTCTAGAATATATAAAGAATTGAAAAAAATCTGACCCCCCAGATTCAAAGACCCAATTCAAAATGGGCATGTGAAGGGAACAGACATTTCTCAAAGAAGTAAAAGCAGCAAACAAATATATGAAAAAATGTTCAACATCACTCATCATTCAAGAGATGCAGATGAAAACAACACTGAGATTCTACCTCACACCACAAAGAATGGCTGCTATCAAGAAATCATCCAATCACAAATGCTGGCAGGGTTGTGGGGAGACAGGAACCCTTCTCCATTGCTGGTGGGAGTGTAGACTGGTGCACCCACTGTGGGAATCAGTATGGAGATACCTCAAAGAACTAAGGATAGAGGTCCCATTTGACCCAGATAGTCCCCTGCTGGGTATCTTCCACCAAGAATTAAAAGAATCATACCACAGTGATAGATGTGTCCCCATGTTCCTAGCGGCACAGTTTGTAATAGCTAAAGCTTGGAAGCAGCCCAAGTGCCCATCAACTGGAACCTGGATAAAGAAAAGGTGGGTTTTTTAATCAAATGGAGTACTACTCAGCCATAAAGAATGAAAGACTAGAGTCATTGATAGCTAACTGGATGCATATCAAGGCCATGCTCTTAAGTGAAATAAATAGGACACACATGTGTAAATACCAAATAGTTTCACTAGTGTGAGAAACTGAGAGTGTAAACAAGGGTTAAAATGATAACAATGAGTAATTGATAATTTGAAAGAGGAAAAAAGGTCCAAAGACGAAGGTGTGAAGGGAGGGGAAGGGGAAAGGAAAAGAGGGAAAGGAAAAACTATGAGAAAAGAAAAAATAAATGGAAAGGATGTCTACGGAAATAGGGAAGGGTGGAGGGTGTGAAGGGCACACAGGTAATGAGGAAAAACATAAGAACCAAGATACATCATGTACAGGTACAAACACCCAATGATAAATGTAAATGAATTGTATACCTAAAATGTACCAATAAAAGAACTTAATATATAAAAATTAACAAAGAAAAAAAAGAAAAATGAGGGAAGATTTTTAAAGAAATGAAAAACTGTCATGACTAGAAAACCCAAGCATGGTAGAGATTAACTGAACTATATCAATGATTATTTTTAATATGAATTACCTAAATATATCAATTTAAACGTAAAGACAGTCAGAGCATACTTTTGAAAAAAATTGAAGTATAGCTTTTCTAGTCTACATAATTCCATTTGACATAATTAAAAATGGAAGGATAGAGAAAGATGATATACCATGGCAACACAACCCAATGAAATCTGAACTAGCAATATCAATTTCAGACAAAGCAGACTTCAAGAAAGAATCAGGGATAAAGAATTGTAATAGATAATGATAAATGGAGTCAGCTCTCCAAGAAGGCATAGTAAATCTTAACATATATGCACCTGAACAACTGATTATCAAAATAGGTGGGAAAAAAGATCATTAGAGCTACAAGAAGAAATAGACACATACATTATTATAGTTGGAAACTTCAACACTCTTCAATCAGTAATTGATAGATGCAGCTGAAAGAAAAAATGGAAGTGCATAGTTGAATGAAAGGCCACCATCAGTTCATCGGATGTAACTGACATTTCATAAATACTTCATCCAACAAAGCAGAACAAATTCTCTTGAAGCTCACATGGAACATTTACTAAGACAGACCACATTCTAGGCCACAGGACAGATGTTAAGAAATCATAGTTTGTTCTTGTACTACAAGGAAATTAAGCTAGATATCAATAACAGAAACATAGCTAGAAAATTCCCAAAATATTTAGACTGCAACACACTTCCAAATGACATTTATCAGGAGGGTCTCAAGAAACTTTAAACTATTTTAAAGTAAATGATGAGAACACAAATTATCAAAATATGTTGAAGGCAGCAAAACCAGTGCATAGAGGAAAATTGATAACATTGAAAGAACAGTATTAGAAAACAAGAAACAGTAATCTAAGCTTCCACTTTAGGAAGCTACACAAATGAGAGCAATATAAAATGAATGCAAGGGCCAGGGATTTAGCTCAGTGGTTCCACCACCTGCCTCACAAGTGCAAGGTCCCAAGTTCGATTCCCGGTACCAAAATAAAGAAATAAATAAAATGAATGCAAACAAAAGAAAAAAACAATAAAAATTATTGCATAAATCAATACAATTGAAAAATAAAATTTTTTTAAAAATATTGCTAAAACCAGAATATGATACTTTGAAGATCAATGAAATCAATAAATCTTAAACCAGGCTAATCAAGACAAAGAGAGAAAGAGGTCAATTACTAATATCACAAACAAGAGAGGACATCAATACTGAGCTCATTGAAATGAAGAAGATAATTTAGAGTATTCTGAACAACTCTATGCTGTGAGAGACCAGAGAAGAGAGGCCTAACTGGCCTCTCTGAGCACAAAGGAGAAAGGCTGCACTCAGGGTGACTCCATATTGTGGGTTCCAGGGAAAAGCTAGAACACCTAAGATTAAGTTGTTTACCAGAGTATGTACTAGTGGATATTGGAAAGCAGATGAACCTTGTGCTACTTTGATTGCTTGTACCAGTGTTTAGGTGAATAAATACAAGATGAGCCAGATGCTGGGGCTCCTAAGAGGCAAGAGCCCCCTGGCTGCCCAAAGTTAAACTGATTCACGTCTCCTTGTTATTCATCCTTGCTTGTCCCCAGGCAACCAGTCTATTTAACAAAAATAGCTATCACTTTTAGATACCTTCTAAACCTACCTGCAGTAGGTAGATTTTCCTTCTTCAGTCTTCCTTAACACCCTGAGGACACAGGAAGGGACACTACATGTTCCCTTTCATTCACGGATTTTAGTTTTGTTGTTTCTGTTTTCTCGTCTCATGGAATGACAGGTAAGCTTTGTTAGTTTTCTGCAGTCATTATTGGCAACCACTATGTCTTCCTGTTCCCAGCCTGAACATAGTCTTGGCTAATTACTACCATAATCTTTAATTAGTTGTTGTTTGGCACAATGAATGATCACTATTTCCCAAGCCTGAACTGTTTCCAACTCATTCCATAGTAGAGTTATAACTGTCTCAAGTGTCTGCTTGGATCTTGATCATTTTTTAGGCCAAACGATCAATATTTGTTCTTATAGAAGTACTATTTTGTCCCTAACCTACTTCTTTCAAAATGAAATGTTTATGGATATTTTCCTTCTTGCACATTTCTTCACACTGGAAACTCTCAAAACTCTTGAAAATATGGATGCTTCTCCCAGTTTTATGCTCTAGAGCACAGGTTAGCCAACTTTTCTTGTAAAGGGCCTGATCATAAGTACTTCCGGTTTTGCCAACTTCTATCTCAAATGACTCACTGTGTCTTTCTATTGTGAAAGCCATCCACAGGAGTTTACACAAAGGAGTCAAATTGAGCCTCAATAGCCCTAAACAGTAAGCTACTCTAAACGTGCTGCCTCTTAACTTCTCTCCCTGTCTCACTTTACCTACCAGTGTTTTGTGAGTCACTTCCTACGTAAACTGCCCTGGGATCTGGTATCTCAGGGTCAGTAACCCAAACTTAAGGTAACTGCAATAGAAAGATGAAACCTGCATTAACATGGTGAATAGATTTGAAACTAAGATTGATGGTGAAAGAAATTGTGAACACAAAATGAGAAGACAGATGTAAGAGTACTGAGAAAAGATAAAGCACTCCACACATATAAGGTGAGAACACTTATATTATGGTTGTCTTTAGAGTCTGAACCAGAAAATTGCTGTATAAAACACTGCCAATTCAAAGCTACTCTTAATTAGGGAGGCAAGCAGTCATATGAACAATATAAAACAGATGATTGAAAAATAACAGCATCAAAGAAATATGGAAAATTTACGCTGCATGTTTCACATCTTGTTATAGATTTTTCTGTCAAATAAAGTTTGTAGAATAACAATGTCTCTATATAAGTTAGCTGGATCAAAAAAGGTAACATTTGCAATAGTGTTTTTGACCTATTTTGAAAGTGAGAAAAACATTATAGAAAGAGTTGACTTTTCTTTTCAACATAACCCA
The DNA here is from genome assembly GCF_053883595.1 of Heterocephalus glaber. Taxonomy (NCBI): domain Eukaryota; kingdom Metazoa; phylum Chordata; class Mammalia; order Rodentia; family Bathyergidae; genus Heterocephalus; species Heterocephalus glaber. The sequence goes on along the minus strand of NW_028258434.1, from coordinate 50,846 downwards.
TCCTAATTTCCTTCCTGTTTTCCCAAGCACAATGACACTCATTAAATTGGTGTCTATTCATGTTCATGGTTTTATGATTTTCACCCCACATCCATGGCCCTATAAGCAATATACACTGTAAGTTTTGTGATTTTAAAATTTACATAAATATGGTCATGCTGTTCAAATCATTCTGTAACTTGCTGTGATCACACAACATTACCACTGAGACCCATCCATGCTGATATATGTTAATTGAGTATACACACGTCTTTGGAGAGATCCTCCCTCTTCTATAGGATAAGTTATTTTGTGTGTCCTTTCATAAAATACATCAGGGATTCTCAAGTGGAGCAATTTTGGCCAGGGCAGTGTCTGGAGCCATTGGGGGATGTGACACTGCCATCTAATGGGTAGAGGCCAGCGAAGCTGCTAAGCTTCCCACAGTGTGCAGAACTGCTCCCACATCGAAGAAGCATCTGGGCCAAAATGATAACAGTGCCAAGAGAAATCCATGGTATAAATAGAAACCATCTATTCTACATTCCTGAAGAACTCCTGAAAATGGAGAAGTAACCCAAATAGACAATTCAAGCTGAGATAGTACCCATTCTGCCTGATGGATCATCAGAACTGTGTCTTCCATGCACTAGAGAATGTTTTCTTCTTACACATGGATTTTCAACAGTTTTATGGATAACCATTATTGCTTATTTTGGGGGGTTGTGTTTATGGGCATGTGTACTGTGTGTGTATTATGCTAGGAGAGAATACCCACAAGTTGGATCCTTTGTATTATTCATATTGATAGGATAATATAAGGAGAATTAAACTAGATTTAAGGTAGCAAAGAGTAACCATATTTTAGGATCTCATACATGGTGTTAAAAGATAATTTTTAAATGATAAAATCATGATTCTCCTATACAACATAAACATTTGTTAAAGATTTTGCTCTGCTCATTAAAAATTTGAAAAACTTTAAGGTATTAACCAGTTTAAAAGAGAATCCAAAGAATAGACACAAGGGCTAGGGATTTAGCTCAGTGGTTTTGCTGCCTGCTGCACAAGCGCAAGGACTCAAGTTCGAACCCTGTACCAAAAGAAAAACAACAACAAAGAATAGACACAAATAGAGTGGACTCTTGACTTACAAACTCAATCAGTTTCCAAGACTGGTTGTAACTCAAGTTGGTTGTAAGTCAATATAGCTGAGATCTGAATTTTTACCTGGGTACACACTATAGATAACAAAAGGCAGACTTAGGTCCATTAACCTAATTAACCCAAGTTGTTCGTGTGTCAGGACAGTCGTACCTTGAGGGTCCAATGTATAGGGGAAGAACAGTGAAATGAATGTGCAAATTGAGACAAGAGTGGCTTTTCCATCATAGGAGAGAGAGACTGAGCTTCTCTCCTCTGTCAGACAGGAAATAATTTGGTGTTTATAAACAACAAATGCTTTGCATTTCTATCTATTATCAATCATTTACAAAGTTGTAAAACAGCTCCCAAAGAACAAGATAACCCAATAGGGAGTACGACTTCTTTTCCTGTAAAGGCATACATTTAAGAATGTATAGCCCAAACTTCAGAATATATGCAACCTACTATTGTGATTATCTTGTGTAAGCTGTGAAGCAAATACAGGATTTCCACTACCCCCAAGAGAATGGATGTTTCTTTTGTCAGTCATCATGGGAAGAACACATTCCAGGGCAGTAAAACAATGCCAGGCCCAGGTTGAGACAGTTTGGAGAACTTCCTTCTCTAAGGTGGGAAAAATTGGACCTCAGTCCCAAAGTAGGGAGGTACCCAGATTCGCCTGTCTCTTGCCTCCCTGATCTGCCTCCCTACCAGAGGATGGATGTGGGAATGAGGCAGGGTTTCATAGTTTCAGTTTGGATGTGTCAGTTCTAAACCTATCTAATTCTCCTGGCTGTTGTAAATTATTCTGTTTTAAGTTTCTTTTCCTTGACTTTCAAGATAAAGTGGATGATTTTAGCACATTTTAGATATGAGGAATTTGGAGAAGGAATGACCTTGCTTGGAGGCCATAATAGGATGAATCATCAGTGGTCATCAGGGGAAGACAGTGATATCCAGCAGCATTACTGTCCAGAAGAAAGACAAAAAGGCAGGTGTCAAAAGTGACTGGGCCTGAATATTCATTAGGCACTAACCTGGGGACATCAGAAATAGGGAAATAATTGGAGGAAGGACAGTTTTCTGCAGTTTTGCTGATTTGAGCTTACACCATGGAAGCTGGGCTTGAATCTGAAGTATGCCTTTTGCTGTCAAAGATTATTAAAGTCTGAGACTCGTGTTACTGGTTGTGGGAACATTTTATAAACCAGAAAGATTGAAAATGCAATGATAAAGGTGATAGGATAAAAGGGTGTTTTCTTCAGTTGTAAAATTCAGTTCCTAATTTGGTCTAGAAATAGTGAACAAACTCATATTGAGTAGGTAACAAGAAAATCAACAGCAAGAAAAAAAATCAAGATCATGATGATCCAGGCTTCCAGAGGATTTAATCACCTGCCATTGGAATTACTATGCTTAAAACACCTTCTGCAGAATTCTTTGCATAAGCCTATTAAAGACAGTTCATGAAATGTGCTTCTCACTTTGTGCAACCTATTCAGATATAGGTTTGGCTTTAGACTCATAAGTCCAAGACCACAGAAATTCACTCTCTTATTTGATTTAGTAAGAATTAGTATACTAAGGCTAAATTTTACACTTCTCAGCCTAAATGTCAAGGACAACTGTAGGTACATGATTAGCCCCCAGATGGAATTTGCATCAGAAAGGCAGCATGCCTGATAGAAAGGTCTGGAACCTTGGTCTTAAATTGCACCCTGGCACCTACTAATTGAAAAATCTTGAATAATTTGAATCTCAATGGGTTTTTATTTAATCTTATTAAAATGAATCGTTTAACCAGATGATCCTTTTTTTTTTTTTTTTTTTTTTTGGTATTGGAGATCAAACTTGGGACCTTGTGCTTGCAAGGCAGGCAGTGGAACCACTGAGCTAAATCCCTGATCCCTAACCAGATGATTCTTATTGGTTCATCTAGCTAAAGTTTCTTTGATTTTATAAAGCAGTTGTCCAGAATTCTTCCAGTTTTGCATGTGGCAGAGGAACAGATGTAACGTATGGAAAGATAAGAGCCAAGAACTCTGACTTTTTCTCCACAAAGTTACTGACTAAACACAAAGTGTTTGTATCTGATTTTTTAAATGACTTCAAATTTTGTCTTTTGTTCTCTTTACATCCATAGCTTTTTCACATACAGAGTAAACTAGTTAAATTAAGTCAAATAATAATAAGGAAATAATTGACATCTATTAAAACTATTAAAAACCAGGAAAATACATATGCTGAAAAAGCTATAGGAAAACTGCAACACACACCCATGCTGATGTTACTGGCAAAACATTTTGAGGTGGCATTTTGAATATACTTATCAAGTATCATAAACTTGTTTGACTTAGTAAACCCCCTATTCCAAATTTATATTTAGGATTGTTCTATTTCTCCAACTCTAAGTTTCAACTTTAAAATTTAATATCAATTCAATAATGCTTTAAAAGGAAAAACCAAATATACTAAAATATTACTTGATACACAATAAAAGAATATGTATACCTTGGAATAAAAGAAGTATGAAAATATTAAAGGAGAAAAATCCATATACAAAAATATACTCAAAGCAGACTTAGCTTTTGTTTCTTTGATTTTTTTTTTTTTTTTTTTTTTTTTTGGTACTGGTGATAGAACTCAGGTCCTTGTGCTTGCGTAGCAGGTGGCAAAACCACTGAGCTAAATCCCTGGCCCAAATTAACCTGGGAAGTTGGATTGGTTGTTTTGTTTTGTTTTGGTACCAGGGATCGAACTCGGGTCCTTGTGCTTGCACAACAGGTGGCAAAACCACTGAGCTAAATCCCTGGCCCTCTTTGCTTTGTTTTTTGAGATAGGATCTTGTGATGTAATCTAAAATGGCCTTATACTTACTATGTTGCTCAGACTGGCACTGCACTCTCCAAAATCCTCCTGTCTCAGCCTCTTGATTCTAGAATTATAGGCACCCCTCTGTGTGGCATAGAGCAGAGTTATTTATAATTTCAAAAAATAGCACTGGCATCTAGTAATAAGAAAATGATTAAATAAAACATGTAATATACAAATACAGTGGATGTAACACAGCTCTTAAAAATTCTACAAAAAAGTGAAAAAGGAGGCATAGTTCCAAATTATTGTTACAAAATCTGTAAAATGTATAAGTGCATAAAATGTAGTTTTATCAACTTAGCAATATGTTCATATGGATAAAAATATTAAAAGATTTTCAACAAATGAGAAATTATGTCACTGAGATACTGGAATTGCATATACGTGTGTATTTTTAAATCTTTCATATAGTTAAAATGTTTCAATCACAAGTAAAAATTCTTAGAAACATTCATGTTTGTATTATACATATTTAAAGTGTACAACATGATGTTTTCACATATAGTCCACCAAAAAATATGTATGCATACTTCAGAAAAAAACATATAAATATTTTAATACTCAACTTATTGAGATATCATGAGATTAATGTAAGTTACCTTTGGCCTCTACCATTACAAGAGGTGCTCAAAGTGGTGTCTGTGCACTTCCAGACATTTATTAGTATGGCAAACTGCTGGGTTTTAATGTTTGCAGTGCTTTTAAAACATTTAAAATTGTCGTTTTGGACTTACATCCTAATTTCAATGTTATCCTCACCATCAGGACTTCTACCATGCACCGCTACTTCAAAAATTTGTATTAATCTTTCAGATATTTGCAGTGCATCTATGAGTTAATTTTATCAGAGGGAGGGAGTTTCTTATCTCTTGTATCATTAATTGAGGCTTTCATACATGACTTGATAATTATTGGTTTCCCCTTAAAACTATTACACACTATTACACACACATGCACAGTGAGAGTCTTGTGAGTTCTCTACCCTGTGACACTCAACCAAAGCCTTATATAATTTTTCCTTTTTAATTTTTTTATTCTTTCTGAGAACCTCTGACATTTTTTACCATTGATTTTTTTTCTTTTTTGGTACCAAGAATTGAACTCAGGACCTTGCGCTTGCCAGGCAGGTGAGGCACCATTGCACTAACCCCTGGTCCCTACCTTCAAAATTTAAAACATTGTTTGCATATACCCTGTTCCTGGATAGATTTGTCAGTTTTACTTTGGCTAGGGCTAGGTCTTTTCAAACCGACCATTGAATGTTTTCCCTCAACTTTTAAAAATCTTCCGTTTGTTCTGGAATCTTTTAAACATGCCAATAACCCATACACTGGATGTCTACTCTGTGGCTCTACCTGCTTTTTCTAAGCCTGCTAGGACATAGTCTTGGGGAAAACCTCCCCCGCTCTGAGTCTGAACCTGCGGAAAGCTGTACCACCAGGAGAGAGCTTGACCATGGCATGCTGCGGGCCAGGCCCCTTCCCTCCTTTCCAACCTACAGCCGAACCAAAGGAACGAACGTAAACGTGAGGAGGCAAAGCCTGCAAAGCTTGTTCAGTACAGAGGGGTCTGGAGGACTGGGCCTCAATCACATTTTTTACATACGTCAATTTTAGAAACCTCTCCCAGGACTGAGACTCCATCGCCGCAGTCTGGCACCACAACCCCAGTCGCACGGGAAGGTACTGCTAATGGTCGCCAAGTGCGCGCCAGTTGGGAAGGGCCCGGATGTTCTTATGACGCACGCCCACTGTGGCGCAGGTACCAAACAGTGCGCATGTGCAGGAAGTAGTACTGAAGGAGGCGCAAAAAAATGCCTTGACATCAACGCCTAGAGTCCTACAAGTTCAACTAGGCTGTAAGAGAACTTCAATAGTGGGGTTTTTTTATGGCAGTTTATCTGCCTGATCCAAGACCCTACCCAGGACCACACACTGCAATTTGCTATCGTGTCATTTTTCATTTTTCTTTATTAAGGTTTATTAGCACATTATTGCAGTACATAATGAATGAATTCCTCGTGGGGAGTTGGTACATGTACATAACACATCTTCATTCTTTTTCCATTCTTTTCCCTTCATCCTTTTTCTCCTCCATTCATGTCTTCATCCCCTTCCCTTTTGCAAAAGATCTATCTCTCTGATTTTTATTTTATTTTCCTCTTTATTTATATTTTGGGTTTCTTATATAAGAGAAACCATGTCATATTTAAGCTTGTGTGCCTGATTTATTTCACTTAACATTATGGTCTCAAGGTGCATCTATTTTCCTACAAATTTCCTACCAAGTTTCCTTCAAGATAATCCTTCTATATGACATAGTAATAATATGCCACTTGTGTAAAAACCATATTTTCTATATCCATTCATGCCTTGATGGACATAAAGGCTGCTTAGAAGATTTCTCTCTTATGAGTTGTGCTGCCATAATCAGTTTTTCAGTTTCTCTTTAATGACATACACATTTTGAGGTGGTTTTGTAGCATTTGGGATCCAACCCAGAGCTTCATCCATGCTAGGCCAGTGCTCTACCACTGAGCTAAACCCCCAGGTCTGGCATTGACATTTTTTAAGAAGACAGGGTGGTTGTTTTGTATAATGTGTCCATCTATTCTGTGTTATCTCCTGTTATCTCAGGATCAGGTAATGAATTGGTGGTAGAAGTTCATACGTGAGGAGGTTTGCATCCCTGTGGCTGTGTTGTCTCAGAAGGCATGCCATAGGACTTGGTTATGACTAATCTTTTGGTTGAGGTGGTGTCTTCCAGCTTTCTCCACTATAAAGATACCTTTTCCCCCATTGCAGGTAAGGACCTTTTTTTTTAGGTTCCTGTTCCCCATGGAATCTCCGTAGGGTCTTTTATTACAGCATGTCAAATATCAATCTCTTTAACTTTACCCCTGCCTTGCTCTTATTAAATTCCCTCTCCAAGTTCGCAGTCTTATTACCCACCCAGAACCTCCAGCTAGAAAATTCAGGGGTCTTTAATTTCTCCTTGTCCATATGTAGCCAAGAGGTCCTAGTGATTCTCAGAAATATCTCCCAAATCAGACACCTTTTCTACTCTAATAATTTAACAGGCTAAGGGACTATATTGGGTGATGATTTAGGCAACATATTGTCTTAGGAACAGGACGGGATGTGTACATTTATGCCCAGGGGCAGTTGGAAAAGTGTAACAGACACTTTTTGTCATGCATAGTTGTAGGAACATCCCAGCTTATTTTGGGAGAACCCCTCCACCTTCAACCCAAGACCTCTAATCTGTACATTCAGGAGTGGATTTTTTCAGATTAAAGTAAATAAGGACAGTCACTTCCATGGTTATACAGGTTGGTTATGAATAAATCGTTTAAAAAAGGCCAATCAGAACAAATGTGAAGAATGTTATATGAAATGATGGAAATACAAGCCTTCTCATTTGGGAAATCATCTGAGAGCTGCTATGGCCCAAGGTAAGCCTGGAATAGATAAGAGAAGGTATGCTGAAGAACCCAGAAGTGGAGAAAGGTCTGAGGAAGGAGAACAACACAGTGAAAGCTGGAAGTTTCATTCAGTTCACAGTGCTCAGCCATCCAGGCACATGGTTGCTTCTGCAGCAGTAATGCACAAAGGCCTAAGGACTGCTTGGAGCCAGTGGTAGAACTTTGTGTCATCTACAGAGTGCTGTTTTCACAGGGATGCAGAACGCAAGAGTTGAGTTGGGAAGGCTTCCACCCAAATTTCCAAAGAAGGCCTGGCAGGCCAGGCTGGGTGTCCCTGAGAGGGCAGCGCATGCAGCTGTGAGAGTTAAGCCAAAGGTGCACTGGAGGACCCAGGATGAGGGTGCGGTCAGGAACATGGAACACCTGCAGAAAGCCACGCACCCAAACATGTAACCCTCATCTAATCAGGAAGGAAACATCAGGAAAACTTAAATTGAGGGACATTCTATAAGATATCAGCTCAGTCATCCTCCAAACTGTCAGCTCATCCAAAATGAAAAAAGGAAAAATTGTGAAAACATCAGTCAAGGGGTGTCTGAGGGATGCAACAATGAAATGCAATGTGGCAGCCCGGACGGGACTGCAGATTGCTGTGGAGAGCAAGTGGTGAAGGTGGATCTTAGTTAGTAATTGTACATCAATATTTGCTCACTCCTTGTACAGGATGTACTAGACTAATGGATGACATTAATAACAGGAAATGGGAGAACTGGGTGGCCATCTTAATTGTATATAAATCTAAAACTCGTAATATATATAAGCTGTACTATGAGTTGTTGTTGTTTTGGTATTTTTGGTTTTTCTTTCTTTTGGTACCGGGGATTGAACTCAGGACCTTGTGCTGGTGAGGCAGGCACGGTGCCACTGGGCTAAATCCCCGGCCCTTCAAGCTCTGTTATGTACATGTAGCCACTCCTCAAATGATTGTGAACCGCACAATAAAAATAAACAACCATGTAAACTGCAGGCCTACTTTCTCATACTGAATCTCCCACCCTCAGCCATAATAGAAGCCTAAATGTACTCCAAAACCTGCAACTAAATCCCAACAAATACCGCAACCCAAAGTGCACCTTGCCCCTTGGTCCCAAGCCACTTCCTCACCCTAACTGTAGCGAAACTTTGAGGATGCGACCTCACTTCCTCGGTATTAGAACCCAGCGAAACTGGGTGCCCTTCTGAAGCTGTCTCCCGTCCTGACCCCTTGGAGGGAGACAGAGAAGAGGGGAGGATGAGCTGTTGCCATTTTGCCGCTTTCTGAAGGTCTAGCCACAGAAAGGACCGCAATCCGAGCCTTTTCCGACCTTGGCTCGGCTCTGGCCACAGATGTTTCCAGCTAATGTTCAGGAGGAACCCACATGTGAGAGAGGCAGCCCAGTGCCCATCCTGGACGTCAGCGCCAGCCGTGACCTCTCATGGGCAGTGCTTCCCCTCGCGCTCAGGGTATGTAAGGGCCCTGCTTGGACAGGGGCAGGCTGTGAGGTGTCAGAGCTCTGTCCCGCCACCCCACCACCCCGCAGCCCCCACTTCATGGCTGGAGGTACAGCAAACATTGCGGCCTGCTGGGGTACGGATTGTTTGGGACTACTTTGCTTGGAGCCCAGCCCCGAGTGCTCAGGTGCACAGAGTTTTGTGCCTGCCTCGCTCAGAAAGGATCATCAGTGTGAAGTGGAAACCCATGTTAGCATTAGCCTAGTGGGACAAAGTCAGCCAAGGCTAGGACAGTCACAGAGGGCTTGGGGTGGGGTCTGCTTTCCTCTACACCGAGGCACAGAGGACCACACAAGACACGACGCTGTCTCAGAGAGGCAGGGTGGAAGAAAAGCCCGGGCCTCTGACTCTGCTGCTCACTCGTCTCTCCCCGGCGCCGCCTCTCCCATTTTGGTAAACCTGGTCCGAAGGGCACCATCCACCGGACATTCCCCAAATCAAGATCAAAAGGGCCGGCTTGCAAGTGAACTCACCTGGAGCAGACATGGAGCCTCCCTTGTGCCTTCCCCTTGCTCAGGTGGAATATCTAGAGCCCCACGAGGCCAAAACAGATGGTGAGGGCCACAGCAGTCTGGAAGGCTTTCATGGCTTTTGGTTGGGCATTGGAATCCCCCAAATGGCCAGGATGTCTTTTCTATGCTCCGCAGGGAACTGGCAAGTGACTGACACTGCTGAGCTTTCCTCCTCCTAGCTCCGGCTCCATGTCCAGAACACCGTGGGCCTGCTCTGCAGCCAGAGCCAGCACCAGAGGAAGAGCCTCCTTGGGAGACAGGAGAGAAGCAGAAGCCAGCTCCACAGCACTCCTGCCTCTCTGCTGCCGCTGACAAGGACAGGTCCTTGCAGAAGGTGCTCTTAGAATTCTCTCCCAAGCTGCTGGCAGAGCAGCTGACCTTGATGGGTGCGGTGAGCAGCTGAGCTCTGTGGGGTGGGGTGGGGCAGGGGACACCCATCCTTCTCGCACTGATCTCCTCAGTCCTGACATTCCCAGTTTACCGGATCAAAGTTCCTTCTTCTACCAACGGCAGGCATCACCTATACTTGTCTCTCAGCCCCAAGCCACTCCTGTCCTTGGGTGGAGGTCCACAGTAGAGACAGGGCACTCCCATGCCCGCTTCACACAGTGACTGTGATGTCAACTGCGATTGGACAATTGGGAAAGAGGGCGGGGAGTCAGACCAACTGGCGGAGGAGGGTGTGCACCGAGGTGCAGGCAGGAGCATGTGTCACCTTGCCATCATCCCAGGAGACCTGGCCAGCCTTATCACTTTGTAGGCATCTGAGATTCATGGGTTCTACGGCAGATACCCACACAGAGACCCCCAGTCATAGCTGTCCCAAGACATGTGCCACTGATCTGGGCACAGGAGCAGAGGGCAGGTGAGGTTGGAAAGAAGACACTACCTCAGAATGAGCGGGACTCAGATGTCTGCGCGTGCTGGAGGTTTGGGAGGATGGTCACGGGGACAATGCCACTGATTTTCACGTCAGTGCTAGGTCCTAGGTCATAAGTTGGACATCACTAGTGGGCAGTGGAGGAACACCGGCTATTTGCAGAAGTCTCTGTCCATATCTGCAGCTTCCTGATCTCCAGCTCAGGCCACGGCCACCTGCCTGTGGATGGCTGAAGCCATCGACTCTCTGGGGTGGGTTCTGCCCGTGGGATGCTGTCTTCCTCCACAGGAGCTGTTCAAGAATGTGGTGCCCTGGGACTGCCTGGGCTCCATCTGGACCCGGAGAAACAAAAAGGGCAAAGAACCTCTGGCGCCCACCGTTCGGGCCACTACCACACATTTTAATCACGTGGCCAACTGCACGATCACCTCCTGCTCTGGGGGTCCCAGCACGAGGGCTGGAGACAGGGCCAGGGTGGTGGAGCACTGGATCCGGGTGGCCAAGCTAAGTGGTAAGAGGGTGCTGGCAATTTCCTCTGGACATCTCCAATCTGCCTCTTTTCCTCCGTCAGCTCTTGGGACTGTAGGCTCTTTTCTAAGATGTTCCATGATCCCTAGTGCCTCCTTGTCATGGGGACCCTGACCTCGACTCATAGGTCATGTGGTGTGGTGGGTGCTGTCATGTGATTTAAGCTTCTTTGAGTTTCACTAAAATCCTCCTCCCTGAAAGATAGCCTATTTAATAATTGGTGCTGGAACAACAGGATTTCAACCTGCCAAAGATTCAAACTAGACCCATACCTATCACCATGCACTAAACTAGCCCCAGCTCCGGGCTCGCTGGTGTCCACACTCGCGTGGCCGCGAGGCGGAAAGGGGCTCCTCCGCAGGCGGGGACCCGGTGCTTCCTGAGGACCGGCCAGACCGGGCAGGAACCACCCGCACAGCCTGGGACCCAGCACCTCAGGGGCCAAGGTCACCGCGCGGGCTCGCTGCGTGCTCTGCCCTTGGGCACCCAGGGGAGCGGGGAGCGAGGAGCTTCCGGGGCGCAGAAGCCCAGCAGAGGCGGCCCCCCTACAGGCCTCCGCCCGGACCAGGACAGCGGGGACACTGCCATGCAGGGGACCGTGTGGAAGCCAGGGGAGCGGCTCAGAGCGCGGGGCGAACAGGAAGGGAGGAAGCCGGGACCAGCGCGGCTCAGAATTCACTCTCCCTGTCAGCTCAGCGCAGCCACCGGGGTCCCCCAGAGGCCTTCGGGACAAGGAAGGAAGCGCGCGTGTCACAGGAGGCGGAAGGCCCCTGGCCACAGGAAGGCAGAGCGCCAGGGCGGTGAACAGCTCGCTTGAGACCCCCCCCGCCCCCCGTGCCACTGCGGAGCTCAGCTCAGGTGCCCAACGGAGCCCTCAGGGCAATGGTCCCAGCCGGGCGTCACTGTGGCCCCAGGAACAAACCATCAGATAACCGGGAAAGGGCAGGGTCCTCCTAGGCAGAGGAGTAAGGAGTGCTTGTTGGAGATGCTCCGCCCTCTGGGGAGCCTAGGTCCCCGCCCTCGCTCTGAGCTGTGCCAGCCCAGCATTCTCTCAGTTTTCCTGGAAGCTAAACCTCTTCCAAACAAAAGTTAATCAAGAAATTTAAAGACCTAAATTGAACAAGCAAAAGTTCAGGGTGTGATATCTAAGGTCACTACGGAAAATCCAGAGACCAGATACATCACTCCTAACTGCAAGACAAAAGGAAAAGTCAGGTGTGGTGGTGCTTCCCAGCAATCTCAGATCTCGGACACTGAGTAAGACCTAAACACTCTCTGTCTCTCTGTCTCTCTCTCTCTCTCTCTCTCTCTCTCTCTCTCTCTCTCTCTCTCTCTCTCTCTCTCTCTCTGAAAAAGAAACAGTGAGATGAATTACTTCCAAAGAAATAATGGAAAGCTTCCAGCCTACTTAGAGGAAGCAAGACAGAGAGGAAGACAGAATAAGGTGGTAGAAATAAGCACGAATATACGAACATATTCTCTTTATGCTACGCATTCTCATACAATACTGGCAGGGCTGGGGACCCTGGCAACCTCAGCGCGTGATCTCAGCACAGGGCTCTGCTGCCCTCCGCTGGCCGCTCGGCGTCACAGCACGCCCCGCCTGCTCTGGTCCCAGGAGAGAGCTCCAGTTTGGGAAGCTGACCTGCAGGGATGCGCGCCCCTCCTCCTGCCCCCAAGGTCGCCCTCCCATCCCTCTCCCTCGGGGACAGTTTAGAGCTACCTGTCCGCACACCCTCACGCACTCACAAGCCGCCTCTGGGAGGTGATTGCCTCATGGGCGTGGTACACCTGGGTTGTCAGGAGGTGGGATCTGGGCTGAGAGAAATCGCCTGCTTCAGGGCCTGGAAGCCTTCTTCTCGCTGCCTCTGCTCCCTGGACTCTGCTTTCTGTCTGCCAGGCCCCTCTGCCATGCCGCGCTGCCTTTGAGCTGCTGACTAGAGACTGAAACCTCTCCCAAGTTCGAGCCGAGATAAACCTCTCCTCGCTTAACTTGTGTGTGTCCGGTAGCGTGTCTCGGTGACCAAGTCACTCCCCTCGAGGTCCTGCCCTTGACACCTGCACGGCACGTGAGTGACACCTCTCAGGGGCAGGTCCAACCTTGGCTCTTGGGGAGGTTCTGGAGATGCGGTGGGGCAGCCCCCGGTGAGTCCCGGACGGGTCTAGGCCCCTGCCCCAGGTGTGTGGTCCAAAACAGTACGGTGTGTGGGTGCAGGAGTGGCTCTGCCTGTGTCCGACGCTCTCCACAAGGCCCCGGCAGCTTCCCGGCCGCACCTGTGCCCACCTCAGCCTGAGGGTGTGGGCCCACCTGAGCCACACTAGAGCTCCTGACCTGGCAAGACCCGTGGGGTCCTGATCCTTCCACGAGCTCTAGAAAGGCTCGACCGGTCTCTGGGAGGGCCTGACTCCCCTGCTGCTCAGCCACCACACAGCGCCCAGTCACGTCCTGTCCTCGTGGGATTTCTTCCCCAGCTAGCAAGGGCGGTCCATTGTGACCTCACTGGTGTGTAGGGCTGTCTTAGTCTGCAAGCTGCAGTCCTTCTGCCCCAAGACCTCTGCTGCTTTGCTGATCTCAAGACACTGACAATATTGCTCGCTGTCTGCTCAGGGCCGGTCGTCTCCATGGCAAAAGTCTTTGGCCATTCCTACCCGTGTCCATCCGTTGCCTCGGCCTTTCTCTTCAGCCATAGCAAGTGTCCTAGCAGAGGTTCTTCAGCCTTAGTCAGCCCACACTTTAACTTGCTCCTTTTCTTCCTCGTAGGCACAACAGGCATTGGGCTCTCCCATCCCAACAGCAGCATATGCATCCTTTTCAACTGGAATAAATTTTAAAGTGATTTTTTAAATCATGTCACCCATAATTCATTCATTCATCTGTTATGGCCGAATTTGGGACCCATATCATTTAACCATATTTCAGGCTAAAAGTAAGAAATAAATTTGAAAGCCTTAAGTAACGAAAAGCTAGTTTGTTTGTTCAATTCTGACATCTGACTTCGGGAAGGATTAAAAAACTTCCAGCATTCACTGTGTTGTTCTCCTTCCTCAGACCTGGCTCCGCTTCTGGGTTCTTAGGCATACCTTCTCTTATCTATTCCAGGCTTCCCTGCGGCCGTAGCAGCTCTCAGATGATTTCCCAAGATGACAAGGCTCTCATTTCCATCATTTCAAATGACATTCTTCACGTTTGTTCTGATTGGGTTTGTGTAAAGGATTCATTCAAAAGCAACCTGTATAACCACGGAAATGACTATCCTCATTGGGTTTAATCCAAACAAAATCCCCTCCCAAGTGTACACAATGGAGGTCTTGGGTTGAAGGTGGAGGTGTTCTCCCCAAAATAAGCTGCGATGTTCCTACAACTGTGCGTGACAAAAAGTGTCTGTTACAGGGTTCCAACTGTCCCTGGCCATAAACGTACACATCCCATCCTCTTCCTCAGACATTACGTTGCCTAAATCCTCCCCCAATACAGTCCCAGCTTCCATTCTTTGTTGCATTTCTAATTCAAACATTTAGGTGTGAAACACATGTCACGTACACACATCCTTGACATCCACACCTGATTCGGTCTGAGATCACCTAAGCTGAAATAGCCCTGATAGCCACACTCTTCTTGATTATCACTATTCAATGCTTCTGTGAAATTCATATCTACTGCTGATGCAGGTACAAGTGACCAAAAGAGCAATGAGGAAAGAAACACAGTTCAGAAACCCATCTGTGCACTCATTCCACAGTTATAAATACTTCAAGGAGAAAACTACTACTGCAAACAAAACAGGGCATTGGAGCAAAACATTAAAACAAAGACTCATCATCAGTACTAACTCCCATTCTGTCCATCATAACGTGCATTACTGAAAAGAAAATTGTCTTCAATACATTGTAAGGTTTTATGCTCTAAATATTTCATAGGTTTCTTATGACACTTCTAGATCACTTATCAGAAATTGCATCCTTTTATGGAAACTACAGGTCATGGATTCTATCTGGATGTCCCCCTCAAGCCCCTTGCACCCAGAGGTGAGGGCTTCCAGAGGGTGAGTGGGTGATGGGGGTGCTACGCCAGGCTTGGTGTCAGGATGTGGGCCGGGTCGGAAGAGGTGGGTCAGCGCGGGTGTGACCCGGGAGGGTGTATCTTGCTCCCTGGCCCACACTTTACCATGTGCCTCCTGGCCTCCACCAGGCAAGCAGCATTTCTATCAATGTGCACCTCTGACATGCCATCCTGCCATCCTGGAACTAGCTAACTATGAACTGAAATATGAGCTGAAACAAACCTCTCTTCCCTTAATGTGTAGTGCTGAGTATTGTGTTCAGGGACAAGAAAGTGGGTGACACAGGTGTTGGTACAAGAAGTCTGCTGGTCACTGCAGCGACTGTACCTCACCAGGTGGTTCAGAGGCCTGTGGAGGTGGTCCACAGCAGTTTGGAAAGGTTTGGAGATGCCAGCTGGAGAAGCAGCCCTAGAATGCTCTAATCTGAGCTTGATGAAAGATTCTGGTCCGAGCACAGAAGACCAGAGTGCAGATAGATTGCAGATGAGAAAGGTCAGACTTAGGAGGTTTCAGTTGAGAAGAAGGATGCCAGTGGCAGTCGGATCCAAGCCATGTGTGTTGTGCTCCAGCAGAAAATAGGACTGTATTGTGTTCATGTCCTGAGATTTGTGTGAGACTGATACGAAGGGTGGAAGAATCATTCATCTGATGGAGAAAATATCAAGGTAGCCTAAATATCAGGCTGTAGCATGGATGCTGCTTGCTACTTTGAGCCAGGTTTGTGCTGAAAACGAGGAGCAAAAGCCCATTTAAAAACATTTCAGTTCCACCCCCCCCCCCAAAGAAAGGCCTGGAAAGATGGAGCAATGGACAGCCTGGTGGATCAAAGATTAGCATTAAAAAGAAATCAAGTACTTTACAATAGGACAATGGAAAAGATACCCTGAAGACATATAAGGAACCCACAAGGCCCAACCTTTCCAAGGCTCACAGTTGCAAAAGGGAAAGACTTTGTTTTGAGAGGAGAGCCCCAGGGCACCCTGCGTGAGAAGGGCCACCTCGGCGGGTTCCCTGGGATTCATTCAGTTCACGGTGCTCAGCCATCCAGGCCCATGGATGCTTCTGCAGCAGTGATGCACAAAGGCCTAAGGACTGCTTGGAACCAGTGGTAGAACTTTGTGTCATCTACAGGGTGCTGTTTTCACAGATATGCAGAACGCAAGAGTTGAGTTGGGAAGGCTTCCACCCAAATTTCCAAAGAAGGCCTGGCAGGCCAGGCTGGGTGTCCCTGAGAGGGCAGCGCATGCAGCTGTGAGAGTTAAGCCAAAGGTGCACTGGAGGACCCAGGATGAGGGTGCGGTCAGGAACATGGAACACCTGCAGAAAGCCACGCACCCAAACATGTAACCCTCATCTAATCAGGAAGGAAACATCAGGAAAACTTAAATTGAGGGACATTCTATAAGATATCAGCTCAGTCATCCTCCAAACTGTCAGCTCATCCAAAATGAAAAAAGGAAAAATTGTGAAAACATCAGTCAAGGGGTGTCTGAGGGATGCAACAATGAAATGCAATGTGGCAGCCCGGACGGGACTGCAGATTGCTGTGGAGAGCAAGTGGTGAAGGTGGATCTTAGTTAGTAATTGTACATCAATATTTGCTCACTCCTTGTACAGGATGTACTAGACTAATGGATGACATTAATAACAGGAAATGGAGAACTGGGTGGCCATCTTAATTGTATATAAATCTAAAACTCGTAATATATATAAGCTGTACTATGAGTTGTTGTTGTTTTGGTATTTTTGGTTTTTCTTTCTTTTGGTACCGGGGATTGAACTCAGGACCTTGTGCTGGTGAGGCAGGCACGGTGCCACTGGGCTAAATCCCCGGCCCTTCAAGCTCTGTTATGTACATGTAGCCACTCCTCAAATGATTGTGAACCGCACAATAAAAATAAACAACCATGTAAACTGCAGGCCTACTTTCTCATACTGAATCTCCCACCCTCAGCCATAATAGAAGCCTAAATGTACTCCAAAACCTGCAACTAAATCCCAACAAATACCGCAACCCAAAGTGCAACCTTGCCCCTTGGTCCCAAGCCACTTCCTCACCCTAACTGTAGCGAAACTTTGAGGATGCGACCTCACTTCCTCGGTATTAGAACCCAGCGAAACTGGGTGCCCTTCTGAAGCTGTCTCCCGTCCTGACCCCTTGGAGGGAGACAGAGAAGAGGGGAGGATGAGCTGTTGCCATTTTGCCGCTTTCTGAAGGTCTAGCCACAGAAAGGACCGCAATCCGAGCCTTTTCCGACCTTGGCTCGGCTCTGGCCACAGATGTTTCCAGCTAATGTTCAGGAGGAACCCACATGTGAGAGAGGCAGCCCAGTGCCCATCCTGGACGTCAGCGCCAGCCGTGACCTCTCATGGGCAGTGCTTCCCCTCGCGCTCAGGGTATGTAAGGGCCCTGCTTGGACAGGGGCAGGCTGTGAGGTGTCAGAGCTCTGTCCCGCCACCCCACCACCCCGCAGCCCCCACTTCATGGCTGGAGGTACAGCAAACATTGCGGCCTGCTGGGGTACGGATTGTTTGGGACTACTTTGCTTGGAGCCCAGCCCCGAGTGCTCAGGTGCACAGAGTTTTGTGCCTGCCTCGCTCAGAAAGGATCATCAGTGTGAAGTGGAAACCCATGTTAGCATTAGCCTAGTGGGACAAAGTCAGCCAAGGCTAGGACAGTCACAGAGGGCTTGGGGTGGGGTCTGCTTTCCTCTACACCGAGGCACAGAGGACCACACAAGACACGACGCTGTCTCAGAGAGGCAGGGTGGAAGAAAAGCCCGGGCCTCTGACTCTGCTGCTCACTCGTCTCTCCCCGGCGCCGCCTCTCCCATTTTGGTAAACCTGGTCCGAAGGGCACCATCCACCGGACATTCCCCAAATCAAGATCAAAAGGGCCGGCTTGCAAGTGAACTCACCTGGAGCAGACATGGAGCCTCCCTTGTGCCTTCCCCTTGCTCAGGTGGAATATCTAGAGCCCCACACGAGGCCAAAACAGATGGTGAGGGCCACAGCAGTCTGGAAGGCTTTCATGGCTTTTGGTTGGGCATTGGAATCCCCAAATGGCCAGGATGTCTTTTCTATGCTCCGCAGGGAACTGGCAAGTGACTGACACTGCTGAGCTTTCCTCCTCCTAGCTCCGGCTCCATGTCCAGAACACCGTGGGCCTGCTCTGCAGCCAGAGCCAGCACCAGAGGAAGAGCCTCCTTGGGAGACAGGAGAGAAGCAGAAGCCAGCTCCACAGCACTCCTGCCTCTCTGCTGCCGCTGACAAGGACAGGTCCTTGCAGAAGGTGCTCTTAGAATTCTCTCCCAAGCTGCTGGCAGAGCAGCTGACCTTGATGGGTGCGGTGAGCAGCTGAGCTCTGTGGGGTGGGGTGTGGGGCAGGGGACACCCATCCTTCTCGCACTGATCTCCTCAGTCCTGACATTCCCAGTTTACCGGATCAAAGTTCCTTCTTCTACCAACGGCAGGCATCACCTATACTTGTCTCTCAGCCCCAAGCCACTCCTGTCCTTGGGTGGAGGTCCACAGTAGAGACAGGGCACTCCCATGCCCGCTTCACACAGTGACTGTGATGTCAACTGCGATTGGACAATTGGGAAAGAGGGCGGGGAGTCAGACCAACTGGCGGAGGAGGGTGTGCACCGAGGTGCAGGCAGGAGCATGTGTCACCTTGCCATCATCCCAGGAGACCTGGCCAGCCTTATCACTTTGTAGGCATCTGAGATTCATGGGTTCTACGGCAGATACCCACACAGAGACCCCCAGTCATAGCTGTCCCAAGACATGTGCCACTGATCTGGGCACAGGAGCAGAGGGCAGGTGAGGTTGGAAAGAAGACACTACCTCAGAATGAGCGGGACTCAGATGTCTGCGCGTGCTGGAGGTTTGGGAGGATGGTCACGGGGACAATGCCACTGATTTTCACGTCAGTGCTAGGTCCTAGGTCATAAGTTGGACATCACTAGTGGGCAGTGGAGGAACACCGGCTATTTGCAGAAGTCTCTGTCCATATCTGCAGCTTCCTGATCTCCAGCTCAGGCCACGGCCACCTGCCTGTGGATGGCTGAAGCCATCGACTCTCTGGGGTGGGTTCTGCCCGTGGGATGCTGTCTTCCTCCACAGGAGCTGTTCAAGAATGTAGTGCCCTGGGACTGACTGGGCTCGATCTGTTCCCGAAAAAACAAATGTGCAAAGAACCTCTGGCACCTACCGCTCAGGCCACTATCACACATTTTAATCACATGACCAACTACTCGATCACTTCCTGCTTTGAGGGTCCCAGCACGAGTGCTGGAGACAGGGCCAGGGTCGTGGAGCAATGGATCCAGGTGGCCACGTTAAGTGGTAAGAGGGTGCTGGCAATTTCCTCTCGACATCTCTAATCTGCCTCTTTTCCTGCATCAGCTCTTGGGACTCTAGGCTTTTTTCTAAGATGTTGCATGATCCCTAGTGCCTCCTTTCATGGCTGATAGGTCTCCCACCACCTCAGCAGCTATTATTTGTAGTAGCTGCCCTCTTCCTATGGTGCCTTGCCCCCCTCCCTGTGATGTCATGCCAAGATGATTGCTCCCACCAAAGAATAAACCCTTCTTCAGAGTATGCCCCTGTTCCCCCCCCCGGGAAGTAACCTAATACTCGCTCACCTACCACCTAGTGACCTCATGGGCTCCTCCATTCCCTACTCACTAGCCCACTCAACCCCACTTCTGTCAATGCAAACCCACCCCAATCTCTATAAAAAACTCTCCCTGCCCTGGCCATATTGCTTTTTTCTCTCCTTTGTTCAGAGACAGCCCGGCACATCTATTCCCCTAATAAAGGCTTGTTGTCTCCTGGTCTGGTCTTGGCCTTCGGCCCTTTTACCTGACATTTCTGATGCCATGACTTGGATGGTAGATCATCCATTAATGGATGATCCCCCCCAGGATGGGGTTGATTGACCTTTTGGCCATCTCCACGGACCTATCTGCTGTTGCCAGGACCCTCTGGGGCTTTCTACCTTTGCCTTTGCTGGGGCTACACATCCACACCGGTCACCAATGTCTGGGTGAGTAGGGAGTTCAGCCTCCCTCTCATCGGGTTCTCTCTCTCGTGTTCTCTCCCCCTCTGGGCACTTCTCAGAAATCCAAGCGCTTGGTCAGAGAAACCCCCACGGCCTCTGGGCCCAAGACCCTGCCCCTGTTAGAAGTCCCATTGGCCCACCTCCTCTCATTCTCTCCCTTTGGGAGACTCACTCGGAGATTGTCAAAGGAGACAAGGACGTTTCTCCCCTTTGTCTTTCGCCCCAGGGGCTGCCTCCTCCTCACCCGCTCTATTCAGGGGGCCCAACAATCCAAACCTCGCCCCTCAACACCTCCGGGCTGCCTTCTGGCACAACTCAAACCCCTCGGATTGTTTGGACCAGACTTTAAGCCCAAAAGACTTGTTTTCTATTACAATCAGGTTTGACCTCAGTATAAATTAGAGAATGGGTTTCCAGGGCCCAAAAATGGCACTTTCAAGTTTAACTTACTGTGTGATTTACACAACTTCTGTCAACGCAATGGCAAATGGTCAGAAATGCCCTACATACAAGCCTTTCCTAACTATGCTTTTAACCCCTCCTCCTGTCAAACCTGTTCTTCTCAAATCGTTCTAGCCTGAGCTGATCACTCACTGCTCATACCTCCCCCCACTTTATAACTCTTTTGTTAGGAAAAAGTTTTAAAGCTTAATAGATTAGCTATTAAAGTAGTTGTGGAAGCAAACTAGGTAGTGTATCCCTTTAAAAACTTCCTTAGCCCATTGCTTCTGCTGTTTAAAGTAAAGGTTATATAGCTTC
The DNA here is from genome assembly GCF_053883595.1 of Heterocephalus glaber. Lineage (NCBI taxonomy): Eukaryota > Metazoa > Chordata > Mammalia > Rodentia > Bathyergidae > Heterocephalus > Heterocephalus glaber. Next base: position 30,064 of record NW_028258434.1, on the reverse strand, counting down.
TTTGATTTGTAGCTCCACTATAGATAACATCCTAACTAAAGAACAAAGTGAGAATCCTTGAACAAACCTGTGAGACATGTGCCTTAACTCTCATGTGTTTAGGGCTGTCATCAGTGGCAGAAACCACCTGTGTCTAACCATTAAACAGGAATTGGAACTTTATTTACTTAACAAAGACCACTAGGGATGAGATAATGATGGACAAAAGTATAAAATGTTTATAGTGAGTCGGAGACCAAATATTTAAAAAGCTATAAGTAAAAGACATATTTTTGATATAAAAGGATTTTATATGTTTGTCTTGTTAGCAGGACAAGACCAAAAGGCCTAGGTACATAAAGAAGGTGTGTGGAAGTGATTTATGAAGGAAATATATATGTTTACTTGTTGGTTTCAAGTTTCTTATAAAAGGTTTACAGGAATAGAGGTTTCCTTCCTTCTGGTTTTAATTCTACAAGACATCTCTGTTAATTGACTTACAAAAAGTTTTAAATAGTCTTATTGATAATTATAAACCTAAAATTATAAAGAGATTATAATTCCTTTGGGCTAAATATATTTGAGTGCACCCTAGTTTTAGAAATTGTCTTATATCTTTGTTTTTTGTCCAATTTGTACAGCTGTTTTGTTTATAGATAAAGGTTATTAAGTTCAAGGCATGCTCCCTTTGGTGAACAAAGGAGCGGCCACATGGAAATATTTTCCAGTCTTTGTTCACTAGGGGGACCTCAACAGTTTTTGTCTTACAACAGACTGACCTGATAGTTTTCATAGCCTTATAAAAGACTTACAGGAATAAATATCATTTAAATATATTTTTTTACTGTTTATATCAATTGTCATCAAAGGGATAAATTTTAAATATGTTATTATTGTGTGCTTACACTGGTCATTTTCAAAGGACTAAATATCCTGTAAAAAACAACAATAACAAGGTTTTATTTTTTCTAGTGTACTAAATGTATTTGTACTTTCTGACTGTACAGGTTTGCTAATATTTGTTTATGATAATAACCTCTTTTTGGTTCAGGTATTTTCCTTTTCATACACTCTAGCTATTTATGATAACAGATACATATATATGGGCTATTTTCTTTAGATGGTATCCTATCAAAAGATTATTTTTTTATTTATTTGTTTTTTAAAGATAATAATTTAGGTAAATCTTTTGGCGTTTTTAAAAAATGAGTGCATTTAACAATGGCTATTTTATATCAAGATGGACATTTAAATGTGATACAAAGGTAAAGTCATCATAATTGTCATGTTAAAATATTATTTGTGGTTCTTTTTCTGTTAATATTCTACAGGAATTCAACTACTAAAAAACAACCATGACTGATAACAGTAACAGTTCTCTATATTTTAAATTCCAAAATGCTTGCTATTCTGGTAAAACTATAATAGTTAAGTTCATTATTCTTGTTACGATGCTAACGCTATTGACCTTCTCTTCTGGATGTTCAACAACTAAAGTTTGGAGACCAGAACTAAAAGGTAACTGGGCTATGAGGACCGCCAATATTTTGGCCCTGGCCCCTCAAGGTCAACAAAGTTCCAGGACATGAGGGAACCTTCTCTACAGGGTCCTACATCTTTGGTAAGTCACTCAACCTCCTAAACTGGGAGATTGCTGGACACCAGCAGACAATATACTGTGTGCCAAAGGAGAGTCACCAAGAAAAAATTCTCCAATGCTTTCACTGAAAGCAACTTGGTCAAGCAAGGCCATGACCCATCCAGACGGCTGACACTGACAGAGGAGCAGAGAGGCACTATGCATGGTTCCAAAGTAATGGCCTGGGGAGACTTAACTGACCTTAATAGATAACAAGAGGTTCGTATTGATTGACATAGGTCTTGCTTTAACTTGGTCTTAAACACCCAGCAGAAAAAATAACCAAAAGAGGTATAAAACAATGACATAATAATAAAGCTAGACTTCAGAAAAATTAAGACATAGCCCATCCATTAAAATCTTTTGGTTCACTCATGACACAGCCATTTCAAAAAGACAAAACTTTGGGTACTAAATAGAAGCCAAAATCATTAATTAGCTACAAATGTGTACAGATTCTTTTCAAAAAAATTAAAAGAAGTTCTTTACAGGTACCCAATCCTAGAAACCACTGGTCTCCAGATCTCTCCTTTTAGATAAGTGTTTTTCTGATTCTGTGGTAACTAATTAACTATTGTGTAGTGATCAAAAGAAAAAAGCAAAAAACCATAAAGTAAGAGTACTGGGAAAAAATCACCTCCTTGTCAGCCACAGTCAGGATAAGTTCTATACCAAGCAGCTACAAGATTTATTCTTTTTAAAATAATGTACATCCTTGTTCTCTGTTTATGATGCCTCTTCTCATTGTGCTCATATTTCCTGGATACCTACCCATATCTAAAAAGATCAAGCCTTTTATGTTACACTTGATCGCCTCAAGTTGGCCAGGGTCCTTGTGGAGGTTATCAGTTCTCTTTATTTTTAATATATATCTAGGAGGCTTCCAAAAACTGAGAGATACAGGAATCAAATTGTCCTGGCCTTGAATTTAAAGGAGAAGTCAGGTTCATAGTAACACTACTCTCATCGGTATGTTGGCCTCCAAAAGACATTTGCTCAGTTACGTACACATTTTATATTCAAAAAAAAAAAAAAGGATTATAAAGATTATATAAATTGTGTTTATCACTTTTCCACTAATTCTCTAAGAGCAAGAACATGACACAGGGGCCCTTAGATCAGGAGCTATGATCTCTTCCATAACAGTCTCTTATTTCTATCACAAATCAGCCCCTAAACATCCAGCTGTCTCTGTAAAACTTATGTAAATAATAAAAAAATTACATGTCAAATAAAAAAAATTAAAACTCAATGGGCCAGATAGATATGCCCCCCAAGCTACTAATCAATGGTGGGGTACATTTGGTTCCTGGAGCTCATGGCTCACCTGGCTATTACTACTCTTGGGACCCCTCAGTATTATCTGTTTAATTCTCTGTTTTGGACTGTGCCTGATTCGCTGTTTTCAAAATTTCTTGCAGGAACGATTGAGGGCATTCACCAATCAGACAGTCAAGGAGTTCATCATGGCAGGGTACCAGCCAGTATGACAAAAGGAAGAGGTCCCCATTTCCTACAGGCCTCATCAGATCCAGGTCTAGCCCTGATATTCACCCCTTGTCAGCAGGAAACAGCTCCAGTAGAAGAGATCTTCATCCATATATCAATGGGGACCCTGACCTAGACTCATAGGTCATGTGGTGTGGTGGGTGCTGTCATGTGATCTAAGCTTCTTTGAGTTTCACTAAAATCCTCCTCCCTGAAAGAGAGCCCATTTAATAAATGGTGTTGGAACAACTGGATTTCAACCTGCCAAAGATTGAAACTAGATCCACACCTATCACCATGCACTAAACTAAGATTGAACTGGATTAAAGATATAAATATTAAGACAGAAACACTAAACTTGTTGGAAGATAAGTTATGTAGAACTCTTGAAGATATTGGCATAGGAAAAGACTTCATGAACAAAACCTCAGTAGCATGGGAACTAGCAGAAAGAATCAACAACTGGGATCTCATCTTATTAAAATGCTTCTGCACTGCAAAAGAAACCACCAGCAGAGACAACAGACAACCTACAATATGGGAAAAAAAAATTTAGCAGCTGTACCTAAGACAAAGGACTACTATCTGGAATATATAAAGAATTGAAAAAATCAGACCCCCCAAATTCAAAGACCCAATTCAAAAATGGGCATCTGAAATGAACAGAAAATTTCTCAGACAAGGAAGTAAAAGTAGCAAACAAATACATGAAAAAATGTTCAACGTCACTCATCATTCGAGAGGTGCAGATGAAAACAACACTGAGATTCCACTTCACCACAGAAAGAATGGCTGCTATCAAGAAATCAACCAATAACTAATGCTGGCAGGGGTGTGGGGAGAAGGGAACCTTTCTCCATTGTTGGTGGGAGTGCAGACTGGCAACCACTGTGGAAGTCAGTGTGGAGATACCTCAAAGAACTAGGACTAGAGGTCCCATTTGACCCACTTATTCCCCTGCTGGGTATCTTCCCAAAAGAATTAAAAGAATCATACCACAGTGATATATGTGCACCCATGTTCATAGCAGCACAGTTTGTAATAGCTAAAGCTTGGAAGCAGCCCAAGTGCCCATCAACTGGAAACTGGATAAAGAAAATGTGTTTTTTTTTTTATAAAAATAGAGTACTACTCAGCCATAAAGAATGAAAAACTAGAGTCATTTATTGCTAAATGGATGCATATCAAGGCCATATTCTTAAGTGAAATAAATAGGCCACACATGTGTAAATACCAAATAGTTTCACTAGTGTGAGATATTGATATAATAAACAAGGGTTAAAATGATTAAAATGAATAATTGATAATTTGAAATAAGAAAAAAGGTCCAAAACGAAGGAAGGAATGAAAGGAGGGGAAGGGGAACGGAAAAGAGGGAAAGGAAAAACTATGAGAAAAGAAAAAAAATGGAAATGAAATCTATGTAAATAGGGAAGGGTGGAGGGTTTGAAGGGTGCACAGGTAATGGGGAAAAAAATAAGAACCAAGATATGTCGTGTCCAGGTACAAGGATCCAGTGATAAATGTAAATGAATTGTATACCTAAAATGTACCAATAAAAGAACTTATAAAAAAACTACTTACTGGCTTAAAGACATGGGTCTTTCCAGAACTCCAAGGATAAAGCCTGCTAAGAGAATTCTTTCTCCCTTAAATGAAAATATGAAGAAGTTCTGAGGGTCAATAACTATAGTGATGAATATTTGGATACTATCAATAATTTCTACCTTCCTCTCTCTGACTGTGAGCATGAAAAGCACATTTGGCCATGAAGAATGGTCCAGCCATTCTACATGACAATGGGATGCAGCCTCATAGCCATTGAGAAGTCTCTATTGTTTTACCTCCACTGACATACATGTCAAACAGCAGGGAAAAGAAAAGTCCCTTCTCCAAAGTTCATCAGAAAAAACTAAAATATTCCATGGCTGAAGATCTCACAAGACCTGATCATGACTCTGGCCCTTAGCAGCATTCATGGTGAGAAAATATCACATGGCCAGGTTATGTAGAGGCTCATTTTTTACCTTTCTAAGGAATATCATGCCCTGTAGCCAGGCTACATGCACAGAAGGTCTCATCTATCATCAGCAATCTCACTGCAAGAAACATTTTTTCATCACTGCAGATATCTGAAAGGAAGGAAAACCACACCCTGCTAAAACCTTATCTTCTGCTCTGCAAGAACACTGGGCTGTGCTCTGGCATCACCACTGGCACAAAGGCTTTCTCTTCACTCTGACACCAGAAGCAATTTGAGTGCAAAACTATCATCCTGAGACTCATTATCATCAACTACTGACCTGAAAAGAATTCTGTGCTTTCTCCTGGGCAGGGTGGTCCATCACAACACCACTGGACCAAAGAATAAGCACTCCAAGGATGTAGAGAAGATCAACATTCATTTTACTGCACTATACACAAAGGAAAAATTCAAGGTCAGTGGATTGGCTCAGTTCTTCCTTCATTGCTCTCCTGGGCTCCAGAACCTAAAGCAAAGTCACAGCAACCCCACTACCCCACGACTCCACATCAGGGACCCCAATATCACTTAGTGAAGGCCATGGATATTCCCTGCCTCTGCTGCAGAGAAGGTCCATGGCTGTCCTTATACAGATCCTGGTGATGTTCAGGGCTCACCATGAGCTGGGACTCCCTCACTGGAAAAGAAGCACAAGAGATTCTACCCTTTGTGGTCTCCTCCGTGTCTATCTGTACAACTCCCATGTCATCCTATCATTCAGATTCCATCACGACCACCACACGCTCCTCCCTCCTTCTTGTCAACAAACTAGCCATGCCATGGTAATGGATGCCCTTGAGAAGATACCTCCCAATTCACTCCAATCCCCATCTCAGGGACCCAATCTGTCACAGTGACCTCATGCCCTGCTTACTCCCCTAGTGGGACAAGTATGAAATACACATCATCTCTCCTGGAAGGGAACCAATAGCATCTGATGCTTCCTCGTGACAGCAAGAAGGCACAGAGCACCACACTTGTCAATGAAGAGGGCAGAATCAGAGGTTCACCATCGATAGCCAATCTGTCATAGAAAAACAGGCTACGATGCTGAGTGTGGCACAAACTCTGAACCACTCAGTAGTCAAGACCTTAGAGGGTGCATGTCTAGGAAACATGCGAATACCTCATGCACACCCTCTTCACATCCATCTGAATACAGACCATCACTTGGTGCCCAATGAGGTACCGACACGCTGATGCTCACCTGACACCTGCATGCAGTTCCAGCCATAGTCTGCTCATCTTCCCTTGAAGGAACCTGCAGAAAACATGGAGAACACAAAGTCAGTGTTGAGTCAATGAGCATTTCAATTCCCACAAAAACCACTGACTCACACTGAAAATGTACCTCTGGCTGCTGGGATAACTGCATGAAAACAATCCTGTCCCCACAGCCAAACCTCTCCTAAGTGGACCCCTGCAGACTCTCCTGTGCTACAGCTCCCCGGGCTGGGACACAGCAAGCAACCAAACCTAGACACCATGTCTTCTTCAGTGCTCACTCTTTTACCATCCATTTCACCTAAGCTGTGCCAAGTGTCCCCTCCCAGAGAGTGGCATTGCTGTGGATTCCATCCTTCCTTACTTGAGCAACTTCAAATCAAGCAGTGGGCTACAAATGCCAAGCCACACCTTTGTCACTTACTCACACATGTGGAAGTGGCAGGACCTCATTGGTGGCCTGGGCACAAGCTCACACTTACCTGGATGTCTGTATGCATCCACATGATTATACTGTGCTGCTCACTGTGACAAGACTGTCCCTGTGAATATGACATCAGAGAATACTGATTTAGTCCATGCGAGTATTGTGGAGGTCACTGTGTTAGACTGTGGCCCCTTTGCTTTAACACCTCAGCCTCAGGGGTGTTTCCTAGAAAAAATATGGTAAGAGAATTCTTTCTCACTTGAAGGGAAACCTGCAGAAGTTCTAAGGCTCAATATTCATAGTGGATGGTAGCAAGAATCCTGGCCTCCCCATCCACCTAGCCAACAGAAAAACTACATTACGGGTCAGTTCCCCTACATGAAAATGGGACACTTACCAGCAGCCACTGGGAAGATTTCACCTTCACTGGCACACAGGGGAATCAGTGGGGAAAAGCAAAGTGTGCCCAAGTGCCCTCCCACAATGTACATCAGTAAAGAAAGAAGGTGTTGCATGGCTGAGGGTAGCAGCATCTCCCAAGACCTTTTGGCAGGATACCTGGTGATGAAACATGTTAATACCAGGTTAGCCAGAGGCTCCTTCTGACCTGGATACAGACATCTGGCCTAGTGATCAGCTAGTATCCATGGTGGTATTTCCCTGGCCTTCCGTAAGTGTACATCAACCAACTTCTTGATCACTCTGTATCCATGAAGGGAAAAGGAACAAGACCATGCTAAAAGGATACAGCATGTTCTGCAAGCATACAATGTGCTCCATTCATTGACAACCACCACTGGTGTGGGAGGCTTCCACTCCACCGCATACCAGATTGAAACTGAGGGAAGAATATCATCCCAAGGCTCTGATCCTCATCAAGTGGGTGCCTGCAAGTTACCTGTGCTTCTTTCTCAGCAGTCTGGGACTCAAGCATGTCACTGCATATACTAAGCAAGCAATCCCAGGACACAGGGACCTTGAACAGTACTTTCCCTACCCTATACAAAAAGAAAACTCACACAGACTAGATTTCTGATTTGTTAGTCTTTTATACTTGAATTTATTCACACAAAATATGGTATCGGCTACACTCAGGGCCCCAACATGCTCCACTGAAGCCTAGGAAGATCCATTTCCTGTGCTGTGATGGAGGCCATACTTGCTGCTATCTGGATCCTGGTGAGGTTCCAGGGTCTGGCCTTTCCTGGCTGTGAGGTCTAGAAAACACACCTGAAAGAAGTCATCCTGTACTTTATCCTATGCCCTTCTTTTTCTCCATCTGCACAGTCCGCACATCATGGGATTACTCAGGTGTCCATCACCACTACAAGGACCCTCATTTATGCACACTGAAAGCCAGAGAAGAGAAAATGGACACTCCTGAGCAGACACACGGACAGACTGTTACAATCTGTATCTCAGGGAACTACTCTAGGATAATCTGAATCCTTGCTTTTTCTCTACAATGCCTAGTTTGTTGTTGTTGTTGTTGTTGTTGTTGTTGTTGTTCTTTTTTTTTGAAGCAAAAAATTTATTAGTACATTTCTGGTAAACATAACAATAGCATTCATCACAGGGAATTTGTACCTGTTCATGATGTATCTTTCTTCTTCTTTTTTTCCCATTCTCCTCCCCTCCCTCTACCTCTCTCCTTCTCCTTTATTTACAAAAGCTTTGCTTCCATTTTTTTCTTCTATTTTCTTTTCTTTCTTTTTCTTTCCTCTCCCCCTCCACCCTCTTTTGTTCCCCTTTACAATGGCCAGTTTAAAGGCACACTTTGGGCCTGGATGCAGTAGCACCTGATTCTACACCCTGATAGGAATGAGCCCCTTAACCTCACACTTGCCAAATAAAGGAGACTACCTCAGAGTTTCACTATCAACAATGAAAATCACATCTGAAAATAAGGTCTCTGATATGTGAATGTGGGGTCAGCTCAGAACTCGACAGTCACAGTGACCTTCCCAGCATAAGAATCCAGTACATGACAACATCTCATTAGGCTATTACCCTTATGCTAACCACCCGGATATTGAAGATTAGATGGGTGCCAATGGGCTGTAATTTATACTTTTGTTTTTCCTTGGTTTGTTCAAGGTTTTTTTGAACACACTCATTCAATTGATCACTTCCATTAACTTGAAAGCACCTACAGAAAACTGTCATTTAGCTCTCATCTTGCTCTTCCATGTCACTGACTTTTTCTGCCCCTCACCCAGAAACAGAAAGGCATCCTTCAGCTATGTGTTAATAGAGTCCTTAATTCTATGTAAATTGTATTCTCTGGCACGTCCAAATGTGTAATAGAGCCATCTGTAAATTTTTCAACGTTTACTGTTGTGTTGTAACACCACCATGTCTACATCCAACCATGATGCGATGGATCTCTGAAATTGTACAGGTTCAATATTCATTTCTGTCTCATACAAAATGCAGTATTGCATTCACTGGATATTTTCATCATGTCTCTCATTTCATCCATTAGTACTTGTAACAAAACCTCAGTAACAAGTGTCAAGGACATCCTCATCACTCATCCCTGTATGTGAAGATCTGGTTTCCTGTGATGTGGTGAATGCCCACATTAGCACTTATAGAGAGATCAGTAGTGTTCTACTTTACAAACTTATTTTGCTTGCTGTGATGTAGTCACCCATCTATGGACTCTTGTCATAGACTTCTGATTTGGTATATGTCTCATTTGCACTTATACAACTCCAAATTCCCTATGTCACTTCATCATTTCAGCATCCACTTATGTTATCTAGATACTTGAAGGCTTCCATGGATAAAGCCTTGTAAGAGAGTGTTGTCTGTCTTCAGTGATACATGCATACCTTTCAAGGACAATATTTCAGAGATGGACTCAGTGAAAATTACATAAATCTCTTCTCCACCAGTAGCAATACAAGCATATTACATCTATTACATTCCAGAAAAGATGCAATGACATTTGATGTATCCTTGTAATATTAAGGTTATAGTATGTTTTGAAAACATGTATCACCAGAAGTGGTGGAATCTAATAAAACCTAACACAGTCATAAAATGAATTGCTGAAAATGAGATGTCACTAGTGAGTGACTATCATCCCAGACTAATATACTAGCCAAGACCTTAACATCTGAGCACCTAGTTAGGAACTTGCCAGGATTATAGAAGATCAAACAGCCTTCATTGGACTATGACCATTTTATCATTTACTTTGTTACTAGGGTGACTGCAACAACCATCTTTTCTGGATCACTGTGTTCTCTTGAAGGGCATCTGAAAAAAATACAAAGCCAGTTTAGCATAGAAGGTGCTGTGTCAGAACATGAGCCCACTCCCTTTTTAATGTCCATTGCTAAAGGACAGCTAAACTCCTCAGGATACTTGGATTCACCAAACAAAAACAGTATTGTCAGAGAGCCCATATTTTGTCATCTCCACACCCTGGAAATTAACCTATGCTTACTGCTGTCCTAGAGTTCCATGATAATTTCAATTAACCAGTTCATAATCACTCCCTCAGCAGTCCTTGCTAAAACACCAATTTTCCCTATGGCATATAAAGGATAAACTCATACTTACTAGAACTGTGAAAGACAAAATTATTTCTTATAGGAGCAGTGATCACTAAATCTAGTAATAGTCAGGACACCCTCATCCCTTTCCTCTATAGATGAAGATCTGGTTTAGGGTACCTCAGCACTTACCTCATAACCCTCTATGGACTTTACTCACTCCCGTGGGTAGGATAATTACAGTGTCTTCAGAGGAACTTGAAAATCAAATCATGAAAAATGATTTTGGAACCTATGTCATTCAAGGAAGATATTGACACATTCCCATGGTCATAGCGTTCAACATGACAAATCATATTCTTATCACAATTACATGGCTAAAGCTGAACACTGAGGTAAAAGCCTACTAAGAAATAACATCTTGTTGGGAAGAAACACTAGCAAAATTCCCATTGTCAATACTAGGGGATAGGAAATATGGTCAATGACCTACATCCCTATACAATAACCTATCACAATCTCTAAATAAGTCCATAGTACAATCTCATGTTTACAAAAAGCATTACTGAGAAATCATATTTTGAACTGTGTTCTAAGCAGAGGTTACCACAGGAGTTCAAAAGCATCATTCATGATATAAATACCAAAAAATAAGAAATGCCTCTAATGATTTCAAGTCCACAAACCTGTACACTAGGATAAAACTTAATGGGATACCTGTCAAAAAGCCAGGGTAACATTGTGTTTAGATATCCCATCCACGTTACCAAGAAATCTGAAGGTTATTTGTTGGCATCTTGGTAGGGACAATTTCTTACTTTCCAGGTTAGTCATAACATTTCATAAATTACCATCCTTAAGTTCAATCACTATAATTTAATAACTGTTGGAATCTTAGACAACACTTTGAGATGTGTGTTTAGGATGCATCGTCTTTCTACTGAGAGGAGAAAGAAAGGACAACTTTAAAATTTTGGTCACCTCCATCATCAGGGAAACCAACTGAAGTACTTAGATCTTTAGAACTTCAAGGTCAGAGATGTTCTTCACACCATTTTCTCTTGGCTGGCTACCTGTAGAAAAAATTATGGTCAATACTGTAATGTGGATCAGTTGAATAACTTACATAGATCCCTGCATATGCCTCCACAACTCCTAGGATTAAATTCAGAGTTTATCAAAACTTTATATAATAAGCTACTTGTTACTAGCAGTGGTAAACAGAATCATTCCTTTACTAAATATGTACAGGAAACATGCTAAAATAAATGTAAGAACTCCACACTTACAATATCCCTCTTGATCATCATGGCCATGGGTTCAACAAACTGCCACTGTTGGTCATCATGAGACTTACCACTGTATCTGCATGGAAATGTAAAAACATGGGTGACAAGTATATGTATGGTAAGACTTTTCTACTGGGACCCTCCAAATAACTTTCTTTATTGTCATTATTGCAAGATTTCATTTCTACCTGGACTCATCAACACTACTTGTATTCTTGATTATTTTATGATGAACATCATTGTTCCAAACCTCATTATCTCATGACTGCTAATATTTAACTTGTTAACTACCATGATGCATAAATGCATAATAATAACCTAAGTACATGAAAGTCATTTGAAATTCCCAGGGTAAATTCTCTCTAAATGTAAGATAATGCAATAATATGGTTTCTAGAATATGAAATACTGCATTCCTTATCTACATACTTACATTTTTTTATCATATGATAAAAATTGTAGGGAAACAAACATCACTGACCCACATATTTGATGATCTAATGATCGGTCTGGCATGTGCTGTACATGAAAATATTTACTCTAATACAGAAATATCTCCTGATAATGAACTTTCTAAGTTCACTGTTAACCCTTGACAGGAATCAAGACACAACCTACCAGGAACTGTTGAATAGCTTCTATACATCCATGATCACAGGACTCTACCTGGATTCTTGTGGTTCTCCAAGGTCAAGGATAATGTCAGATAAGACAACATTTCTTCATGGAATATCTGCCTAGTTCCTATGATTACTATAGTTGGGTCTATGTGATAAATACTTGGATATGTGCAACCTCCTTACAGGGTTACACATTCTCTCTGAAATACAGAAAAGAAACTGCGTGGTTTCAAGTGTTCCTAAGGATATTATTCGTCACCTGAATACTGGCAAAGAAATCATGATGGCAAGTGGTAGGGAAACCATAACCACTTGCCTCATGTGATCTGAAGATCAGGTGGTCTGTGCTTTAGTTTTGGTCTACATCAGCACTTGTTTGCATAACAGCAATGTCTGCCATTAAAGGCTGATGTTAGATTAACTGTGATCTCATGATAGAAATCTGCAAAGGCTTTAGAAAATACATCTTAAGAATACTTGAGAAGGTAAAACCAGTAAGATTGCCAAGCTGTGCTGTGGTTTGGGCCTACATCAGAACCTACATGAAACCACCTACCTACATGGTGTGCTGACCAACAGTTGAAAGGGTTACTATAAGGTCTTGACAGAAATCTAAAAATCCCAGTGTTTGGTGCACATCTCATTGCATGTCTATACCTGCAAATAAAGAAAAATCCATGTTTACTGTTACAAATTTATTTTTACCTATAAACATACTGTTCTAGTCGGTGTTTCCAAGGAAACAGATTTACCACAGGATATACTAATTTATAGGACTGTCTTACAATATTCTCCCAAAAAGTCAAACCCAGAAAAGTGCAATAGATCTTTCCACATAATATTCCACATGAGTCCAGCCAGAGGTCTACAGCCCTCAGCAATGTCTCATGCAAGTTCATATCAAGAATCTGCACCAAAAGGCCCAAGGACAGTGGTAGAAGCTCAAAAGTCTATGCCGGCAGGGTGAACAATCTGTGCCAGAACACTGAGGGCTCTGCACTGGAACCAGGGAGTGATGCTCAAGACAAAGGCAAAGACCAGCATCCCCCCACCCACTGAGGGAGCAACAGCAAGAAAAGCCACTGAGTTCCAGTTACAACAAAGCTTCTCCTGGAAAATCAGCAGCCAGCATTCCTCCCCTCCTATCCTCCTTTTATGCAGTTCTGGCAACAATCCTTAGGTGGTCACCCACCTGCGGAATCACCCTCAATTAAGCTGAGTGTTCCCACTTAAGCTGGCCATTATTTCATCCGCACACATACCAAAAACAATTTCAGTAGAAGAATTTCAACAGTATCATTAATTACCTTGATGTCTGGAAACAACATCTTTAATGAGAAATGTAACAGCAGCTCATCTCTGTGCACTTGGAAAGAGCTTGATGGGAGAGCAAAAGACTTGAGAACACAAGTTCCAGTGTCACAGTTCTAATTTCATGGTTTCTCAGTGTTAGTCAAGGGTGTTATCTATCCTTCCTTATCACTTGCCTGCATACCTGGAAAGCTCCATTAATAAATATGTACGTACACAGTGATGTTTTGACCCGAACCTAAGTAGAGCCATGTGATAAATACATTTAAGGACACAGTCTGTTCTATCAAGATACCAGCAAATAACCTTGGTCCACTTTCATCATTAGGGAACCATTAACCCTCTTTGGATCCCATCAAAACTTCAGTACCAGCAACATTCTCAGAGTCATCATATTCTCTTCACATAACACCTTCAATGATTAAATGGTCAATACTGTGGAAAAAATAGTATATCTTACCAAGACACATATAGTTATTAGTAGGATTATTACTAAAGTCATTATATTTAAAGTCTAAATGCTAAGGAAAAAAAAAGACAGCATTATTTCCCAACTGACAATTTTTTTCCTGACACACAAAAAGCATGATAACACAAATATCACCTTGATTGCCTAGGTATCTGAAAATCAAATGGTCCATATATTTTTTAAGCCCACATCATCACTCAGAAACCAGCAAAATCTCCATGAAAAATCACTGAGAAGCCTCACCAGCCCCAACCTCTGTCTTTCCCCTCATCTTTGCAAAATATGAACACTCTCATGTAGGGAACAGGGGAAGGGGACATTACCAGAACCTCCGCTGTAAGTCCTAGTGGCCTGTGAGCCATGGCAGCACACAGTGAATTACAGGAAAGGTAGACAAATGAGACTGAGAAGAAGCTGAGCTTTGGGTCTGATCAGTGCTGCTCTGGGTGGCAAAGACAAAAACCGTCTAGCTTCTAGCACCTTTTATTCAGTACATGGGGAAACAAATGTAACAAGTGAAAAATAGAGTTCAGTACTTCACATTGGGATAAACAATGTGTAAAAAAAAAGCTGGGGGCAGTGGAAATCTAAGAACAATGAGGAATTATGCAGATGAAGATTTGGTTCCTCCCTGGCATCTCCCACAGGTGTGGTCTTGTCCTGCAGATTGCAGCATCCGGGGGGTGGGGGTGGGGGGGGGGGGGGTGGGGGGTGGGGTGGGCGGGATCACTGAGGTCTCAGTTGTGACCAGAGGCCAAAATGCAATTATGTCTGGAATGTCCTAGCTGGGCTGTAGGCAGGAGAACTAAGTCTACTCAAATGATTTTTCCCGAGTATTATGTAGCACTGCTCCCAACACTCTCAGACAGTTATGATGCCCCTAACAATCCTTTGTCTCCTGTTTACAGGGAGCAAATGCTCCAGTCAGTCCTATAGGACCTAATGAGATCTGATTAGTGCATGCCTCTGCTACTCAGTGTTATGTGGCCCTGGAATTGACCATTATGGGGGTATTTGCACTAAAGAAGTTAATAGATTCGACACTTGGAGCATTTCTTTTGGAGAACCAGTTATTAAGCATTTACCAGAATATGCTGGTGCACAAAGGAATAAATGAACAGGGAGAAGCACTATGAATACTGACAACTCAATCTTTTTGTTTCTCATGAAGTTCTTGCAACTTTTGTAGATGAAAGAATATGTCAGTTTGCTCCACATATGCCTTAAAATACACTAGTTTTCTAAACTGTTATATATTTTATGAAAAGAGATGTTAGACACTTTTATTACAAATTTCTTAATATAATATTAATGCTGGTTAGGAACTTACAAATCTCTTGTCAAAAGTTTATAAATGTGCTTACAAAGATAGGTATTAAATAATTCTTATTATATAATTGTTCAAAAAGATTTAGATAAGTGTATATATATATTATATATATATATATTACTAGACCTAGCATAGAAATCAGATACATAAATTTATAACATAGGTATAAATTTATAAAATCACTGATACAGGTTTGAACACACACACACACACCCCTTTATCCATTCATCCTAGTGATAGTCTTATTAGTAGTGGGTCTCTAGGGCTCAGACTTACTAAAATGTTTCTGATTTAAATCCAAAGAGCTGAAAACTCATAAGTTGGGTTGGAGATGCTTACAAGACAGAAAAATCATGTCTAGAATACATTAACAGTAATAGCAATGCACAGAACGTATGAGAAACCCATTCACCAACTGAAAAGGCCTCTGGGATTGGACAGAGTGGAAACAAAAAGGCCAGTTCAAATCACAAAGCCAAATCTCACTAAAAGGTCTTTCTTTTGAAGACTGCATTTAATTGACCAGCAACCTAGCAAGTAGTACATTTGTAGAATGCAGTTTAGCTGAAAAGCTGGTTTTATGAAGGAGCCAGTGACCACTGGAAGTAATCAATATGCCTGTCCCCATGGGCCATGGCCTAAGTACATATGGATTTCAGACCCCTGCTTCTAGTTGCATACTGGTCATGCGCTCCTGATTAGCTCTGACACACAAAGAGCTCTGAAATTATCTTTCCTGTTCTGACTATACAAAAAACAGCTGAACAAACTAAAAATCAGCAACTTTAATGAGATCTGCAAGAGCACTGAGGTCATATCACAAACTGCCACAGCAAAAACCAGACAGACGTGCAATTATAGAGAATCACAGTTTACTGGGACCAGAGACATATGGAGATAGAAACTGGTAGGAACAAATAAACAGCAACTGATGAACTGCTGAAAGCTGACTGCAGACTAACTCCAGAGTTAAAATCCACTGTACCCTGTTTTAGGGGGCCTCCTATAATACTGGTGTGGGTTTGGCCTTCAGAAGACCCACCAGGGGTGAGTCAAATATGAGAGACAAATCTTCTCTTCTGTGAGCAGTGAAGAACAGAAGGAACCACTTTGAAATAAGCCCAGACAGTTCTACTTTCTCTAATGAGATTGTGCTCAAGGGAAGCTACTTTGCTACAGCCTTATCTGATGAAGAGGAAGAGCAACTAGACATTGTTAGTCATTCTAGATTTTCTGTCTTGCATAAGAGGAAAAAAAGTTGAGAAAAGTTACTGATGGCTACAACTCGGGAACTCAAGTCCATTAAAAAAACTGATATATAATTTTAAGGTGGAATGCTTCCCTTCCTCAAAATCTTATCCCCATACTGACAGAGCTCCTATATAAAAACAGTGGGTTACAAATGAGACACCTAAGAGAGACATTCTATTTAAGAAGGGGTTCTTAGGAGACTTGGAAACAGCATGGAAGTGGAAAACAATGGGAAATTAGAGAAAAATGGAATCTTTGGGGCACAGTTATAATAAACCTTAAACAGGAAACACCCAGGTCCTGGCCAGACTAATATCATCTTTATACTGATAGCCTGACTACCTCAGTGCCCAACAACAAAATTTTGGATCTACTAAAGGCAAGAAGAAAATGCTATCTGAAGAAACAGAATGAGCATCAGTACTGGATTCAGATATAACACAGATTTTGAAATTGTCAGATAAGAAGCTTACAACAACTGTGATTGATATATTAAAGGTTTTATGGTATGCTAAACAATTTACTTGGTCTTTGATCCCATTCCTGGCAAAGAATTTCAAAATCCCTTGGAACTTCCTGAGTTATGGGCATGTTTGTGTTAATGTTGATCTTAATGAAATGACTCATGATAGATGCCTAATTAGCTTCAGGATCAGGGCTGGTCACTAGAGAGACCAAACTCATGATTAGAAGGCTGGAATCCTGGGCCAGTCTGACCTCCATGAAGGAGAAAGCACGGAAGATTGAACTCAGTCACATGCCCAGTGGTTTACACAGTCACGCCTGTGTGATGACAGCCCATACAAAACCTCTGGACACTGAGTGGAGCATCCCAAATCATGAACACACTGCGGTGCACAGACAATGCTACATCCAGATTCCATGGAAAGGATACAAGAGCACTGAATCACGGGCCTTCCAGAACATTTCTTGTGTGTTTCCTTCATAATAAAACTGTATCTGTAAGAACAGCATTTTCGGGAAGCTGCACTTTCGAGCCAGGCGGCAGAACCACTGAGCTAAATCCGCAGCAGTACAGCATTTGTACTGTGTTCTGTGAATCATTAGAGTGAATTATCAAAATTGGAGTGGTTGTTGGGACTTCAAAATTTAGAGCTTGTCAGTCAGAAGCATAGGAAATATGGGGACCACACTTGCTGCTGGCATCTAGAGTAACAGGCACTCTTGTGGAGGGCTAAACAATTAAATTGTGAATTACAGATGGTGTCAGAATCAAATGGCAATGAGTAGAGTTGAATCAGAGCAAGAAACAATGGGAAAAGTAGAAAACATTTAAGAACACATGGGGAACAGAAGAATTACAGTCAGTATGCTACAGAGAAACTTGTATATCTTTGTTTATTGTGGCACAAATTCAAAATAGCCAAGATATGGAATCAGTCTAGATGAAAATCAACAGATCACTGGTTGAAGAAAATATGATATGTGCACACAATGGAGTGTTATTCAGCCATAGAAGAAACAAAATTATGTCATTTGTGGGAAAATGGATGTACATAAAGACCATCACATTAAGTGAAATAAGCCAGATTCAGAAAGATAAGTACATGTATTTTTTTCAAAAAGGACATGAAAGCAGGAGGGACACTACTGGACCAGAGAAAGGGAATAAAGAAGAGGAAGAAGTAGGTGTGAGGCAGGGTAATAGGGGGCTAGATATGATCAAAATATGTTATATGCCTGTATGAAAATCCCACAATGAAAACCAGCATTTTTTAAAACTACTGTATGCCAAAATTAATACCTATAAAAAAGAACAGATCAGTAACATAATCAAAAAGAAATGGAAACTCTAACAAAGAATCAAAAGGAAAGGAGAGATACAAAAATCATTGTGGCAGAAATGAAGAATGCCTTGAAGGATGATCAGGTTAGAAATGACTGGGGAAAAGATCAGTGAGCTGGATGATAAGTCAATAGAAACTCCCTAGGCTGAAAGACAAAGAGAAAACAAAAGAATAAAAAAAAAACCCAGAACGTTCAAGAATTGTGGGACAATTACAAAAGGCATAACATGCCCATAATGGGAACTCTAGAAGAAGAGAGGAACATAAAAAATAACTGAAGTAATAGTAGCTCAGAATTTTCTAAAATTAAGGACACACACCAAATCTCAGGTTCAAGAACGTTTACAATAAGCAAGGTAAATACAGAAAATATTATAAGTACACATATCACATTCAAAATGTAAACATCAAAAACAAAGAAAATCTTGTAAAACGCAGGGAGATAAGACCTTACCTACTGAACGACAAAGTTAAGAATTACACCAGCATTCTCAGAAATCATGTAAGCAAGAAGAGAATGCAGTAAAATATTTAAGGTGTTGAAACAAATAACCCATCCATACAATGCTAAAATTCTTGGTACGGCAAAAATTTCCTTCTGACATAAAGAAAAGATTTTTTTCAGATAAATGAAGAAATGTAATGCCAACAGATATGCTAGACAAGAAATGTTCCAATAAGTTCTTTAGAGATAGAAATCAAATATGACAAGAAAGACCACCAAGGAAGCAGAAAGGAAAGAAAGAATTAAGGAAGGTGGGAAGGAAGAAAGACAGGAGAGAGGGAGGAAAAAAGGTGGGGAGAGGAGGAGAGTAACAAGGGAAGGGAGAAAGAAAGGGCATTGGAGAGGAATAAAGAAAGGTAAAATAGAACATTTTATTCTTAATCTATTAGATAACTGCTCAAAGTAATAGTAGCAACAATATATTGGGTGCATATAATTTATGAATGAGTGGAATCAGTGACAGCAACAGTGGCAGGGATGGTGAAACTTTTATAGCTTTCAATGATACAAACAGCCTGCTGCAGCACAAGTGCCATAGGTTTGCAACCACTGGCATAGGGAGTAGTAGCATGGGGGAATTGAGAATGCTCTGCTATAAGGTACCTATGTTAGCAGAGAAGCAGTATACTGTTATTTGAAACTAACAACTTAGACTTGGTGGTCTTAGATAAGCTGTAAATATATATTGCAAACTCTATGACAAGGACTAACATTTGTTTTAAATTTTTATTTATTTAATTTTTCTTTTTGGTACTGGGGATTGAACTCTGGTTCTTGCACTTGTGCAGCAGGCTGCAAAACCACTGAGCTAAATCCTTGCCCCACACTAACATTGTTAAAAGGTATAATTGATATGCTAAGTGAAGAGAGAAACTGTATTCATTAAAGAAACAAGGCAAGAAAAATGACAGAAGGACTACTCTCTAGGATATATAAAGAACTGAAAAAAATCTGACCCCCCAGATTCAATGACCCAATTCAAAAATGGACATCTGAAGGGAACAGACATTTCTCAAAGAAGTAAAAGCAGCAAACAAATATATGATAAAATGTTCAACATCACTCATCATTCGAGAGATGCAGATGAAAACAACACTGAGATTCCACCTCACACCACAAAGAATGCCTGCTATCAAGTAATCATCCAATCGCAAATGCTGGCAGGGTTGTGGGGAGAAAGGAACCCTTCTCCATTGCTGGTGGGATTGTAGACTGGTGCAACCACTGTGGAAATCAGTATGGAGATACCTCAAAAAACTAGGGCTAGAGGTCCCATGTGACCCAGATATTCCCCTGCTGGGTATCTTCCCCAAAGAATTAAAAAAATCATACCACAGTGATGCATATGTCCCTAACCCTGACCTTAACCCTAAGACGCAGGACCATATCCGAATACCCAGGTACTTGACTTTTGAAATTATTCCTCACCCTAACCCAATTTGGAAGACCAAGGCATTTCAATTTCAATGCTATCTATCACCCTGACCCTAACCCTAACCCTAGTACTAACCCTACCCAAACCCTAAGTCATAATCAGGTACCGCTATTTCTGAACTATACATGACCGTATCGAAAAGAACAACCCTAACCCTAACAATCATACCCACACTCGGAACGTCAGGTACATGAATTGGAACCCTACACCTAAACCTACAACTAACCCTAACCCTAAACCTAAGCCGCAGGACCAAATCACAATTCCCAGGTGCTTGATATTTGACATTATTCCTCCCCCTCCCCACGAACTTAGGCTAATACTAATTTTCCAATCCACACTGGAAGACACAGGCATTTCAATTTCAATGCTATCTATCACCCTGACCCTAACCCTAACGCTAGCCCTAACCCTACCCGAACCCTAAGTCATTCACAGGTACCGCTATTTCCACACTAATCATGACCTTACGAAAAGAAGAAAACTAACCCTAACAATCATACTCACATTCGAAACATCAGGTACATGAATTGGAACCCTAAAGCTAAACCTACTCCTAACCCTAACCCTAGCCCTAAGCTGCAGGACCAAACCACAATAACCAGGTGCTTAACATTTGACATTATCCCTCACCCTCCACATGAACTTACACTAATACTAATACTAACTTTCCAACCCACTTTGGAAGACCGAGTGACTTCAATTTCAATGATACTTATCACCCTGACGCTAACCGTAACTCAACCCTAACCCTACTCAACACCCTAAGTCATTCCCAGGTACCGCTATTTCCGCACTATCCATAACCCTTAAGAAAAGAAGAACCCGAACCCTAACAATCATACTCACACTCCAAACGTCAGGTACATGAAGTAGAACTGTAAAACTAAACCTACTCCTAAACCTAACCCTAACCCTAAGCCGCTGGACCAAATCCCATTGCCAAGGTACTTGACATTCGACATTATCCCTCTCCCTCCAGACTAACTTATGCTAATACTAACTTTCCAACCCACACTGGAAGACTCAGGCATTTCAATTTCAATGCGATCTATCACCCTAACCCTAACCCTAACCCTAGCCCTAACACTACCCGAACCCTAAATCATACTCAGGTACCACTATTTCCGCACTACCCATGACGCTTACAAAAAGAAGAACCCTAACCCTAACAATCATACCCACACTCCAAACGTCAGTTACATGAATTGGAACACTAAACATAAACCTACTCCTAACCCTAACTCTCTCCCTAACCCCCAGGAACAAATCCCAATAACCATTTTCTTGATATTTGACTTTATCCCTCCCCCCTCCCCCCATGAACTTATGCTAATACTAACTTTCTAACCCACACTGGAAGACACAGGCATTTCAATTTCAATGCTATCTATCATCCTGGCCCTATCCCTAACCTTAAACCTACCCGAACCCTAAGTCATTCTCAGGTACCGCTCTTTCAGCATGAACGATGACCCTTACGAAAAGAAGAACCCTAACCCTAACAATCATACCCATACTCCAAACGTCAGGTACATGAATTGGAACCCTAAACCTAAACATACTCCTAACCCTAACCCTAACCCTAAGCCGCAGAACCAAATCCCAATACCAGGTACTTGACATTCAACATTATCCCTCACCCTCCACATGAACTCACGCTAATACTACCTTTCCAACCCACACTGGAAGACACAGGCATTTCAATTTCAATGCTATCTATCATCCTGACCCGAACCCTAACCCTAACCCTAATCCTACCCAAACCCTAAGTCAATCTCAGATACCACTATTTCTGCACTACCCATGACCAGAACGAAAAGAACCCTAACCCTAACAATCATACCCACACTCCAAAGGTCAGGTACATGAATTGGAACCCTAAACCTAAACCTACACCTAACCCTAACCCTAACCCTAAGCCACAAGACCAAATCCCAATAGCCAGGTCCTTGTCATTCGACATTATCCCTCACCCTCCCCATGAATGTGCACTAATACTAACTTTCCAACCCACACTGGAAGACACAGGCATTTCAATTTCAATGCTATCACCCTGACCCTAACCCTAACCCTATCCCTAACCCTATCCAAACCCTAAGTCATTCTCATGTACCACTATTTCAGCACGATCCATGACCCTTACAAAAAGAAGAACCCTAACTCTAACAATCATACCCACACTCCAAACGTCAGGTACATGAATTGGAACCTTAAACCTAAACCTACTCCTAACGCTAACCCTAATCCTAAGCCACAGGACCAAATCCCAATACCCAGGTACTTGACATTCGACATTATCCCTCCCCCTCCCCATGAATTTACGCTAATACTAACTTTCCAACTCACACTGGAAGACAAAGGTATTTCAATTTCAATGCAATCTATCACCCTGACCTTAACCCTAACCCTGTAAACCTGTAAACCCTAACCCTGTTATCCTGATCTAGCCCTAAACCTGTAAGACTCTGTAAACATCTGTTAAGTTCTTTTGTTCAAGAGTTTTACTGAGTTCTAGTATTTCATTGCTCATTTTTTGTCTAGTTGATATATCTGTTTGTGACAGTGGTGTGTTGAGGTCCCCCCTACAATTGTATTAGTTCATATATGACTTTTCATGTCCGTTAGTATTTGTTTTATATAGTTGGGTGCACTAGTGTTTGGTTCATAGATATTTATGATTTTCTTCTCTTCCTCTTGGATTGTTCTCTTTACAAGGTTGTAGTGTCCTTCTTCATCTCTCTTAATCAGTGTCAGTTTGAAATCTACTTGATTTGCAAAGAGGATAGCTACCCCTGCTTTTTTGGGAGTTCCTGTCGCATGGAGTATTGTTTTTCCACCCTTTAACTTTCAGTCTTTGAATTTCCTTTTGAATTAAGTGTATTTCTTCTATCCAGCATATTGTTTGTTGGATTTTGCTTCTTGACCCATTCTACCAGTCTGTTTCTTTTGATTGGTGAATTGAGACCATTAACGTTGATGGTTATAACTGAAACGTATTGACTTGTCATTGCCATGACTTTTTCTTTTTGTTGGGTTCTCCCCCTTTATATTTAATTTCTTGTCATGCCAGATGGGTTCATTCTGCTTTGTTTCCTGGGGTGTGATCCTCAATGTCTGTTCCTAGGCTATTGTGTAAAATTCTTTGGAGTGCTGGTTTGGTATTCATGAATTTCCTAAGGTGCTCTTTGTCATGAAAGTATCTTATTTCTCCATCAATTTTGAAAGATAATTTTGAAGGGTACATCAATCTGGGTGGGAGGCTGTTTTCTTTAGGCCTTGGATAACGTTATTCCAAGCTTTTCTTGCCTTGATGGTTTGTGTTGAGAAGTCTGCTGTGATTCTGATGGGCTTTCCTTTGTATGTGATTTGTTTCTTTTCTCTAACTGCTTGTAGAAATTTGTTCTTCTCTTGAGTTTCTGGAATCTTAACAATTATATGCCTATGTGTAGTTTTTTTGATCAAGGCTAGCTGGAGTCCTATATACCTCACTTATCTGTATGTCAATACTTTTCCCCTGCTTGGGATGTTTTCTACCATTACTTCTGTGAAGAGTTTTTTTTATGTCATCTGCACTCTCTCCTGTTTCTTCTTTACTCCAATCATTCCTATGTTATTCTTCTTTGCATCATCTAGCAGCTGCTGGATTGATTTCTCATGTTCCCTTATAATTTTGAAGCAATTTTTTCTTTTCCTGGTCACTAATTGCAATCTTATCTTCTATATCTGAAATTCTGTCCTCACACTGGCTCATTCTGCTGTGAAAACTTTCAATGGAGTTTTTCATGTCCTGGAAATCTATTTGCATCTGTTTTATGGATTCCATTTGTTTCCTATGTTGGGATTCCATCATCTTCCTCAGCACCTCTCTAGATTTATTAATCATGTCTTGCACTAGGATCACAATTTCTCCTGTTATCTGAGACATTATTTCTGATTTCATTTTTTCCAGATCCCCTTTTTTTACCAGTTCAGTGGGTCCAGGTGGTTGAGTATCAGAGTGTTCCATCTCATTTCCCTTTGGGGTTGCTGTAGGTGATCTGGAAGTCTTGTTTTGAGACTTATTTATGTGTTTTCTCATTTCGACTGGGGAGGCAGGGGTTGCTGTTGGCGCCCACGAGGATCACCTCTCTGAGCTGGGAGAGGTGGGACAGTGGCCAGGAGCAGTGGGAGGGATGGTGGCCCAGAAGCCCCTTCCTCTGGGCTGGGAGCACCAGGACAGAAGGCGGCCCAAAGGCCCTTTCCTCTGGGTTGGGGGCAGTGGAGTGATGGTGGCCAGGAAGCCCCTTCCTCTGGACCAGGAGCAGTAGGACGGCAGCTCAGAAGCCCCTACCTCTGGCCCGGGAGTGGCAGGAGGGATGGTGTCCCAGAAGCCCCTTCCTCTGGGCTGGGATCAGTGGGAGGGATGGTGCTGAGGAAGCCCCTTCCTCTGGACCTGGAGCAGTGGGACAGTGGCTCAAAAGCCCCTACCCTGGTCCAGGAGTGGTGGGACCCAGTACCGTGGTCTGATGGTCTGGTGTCCTCTGCTTCTTTGTAGTGTGGAACCAGGTGGCTGTACAGAGGAGTGGGGTGGTGCCCAGTGGATTCCTGCTGGTGCGCAGGCTGATATGGCATGTTCTGTGTGACTTATGACCTTGGTCGGGTGTCTGCAGACCTGCCTGTCTATGGCGGACGGATTTGGCATGTGATATCTATCAATTATAACCATCAATGTTAATGGTGTCAATTCACCAATCAAAAGAAATAGACTGGCAGAATGGATTAGAAGCAAAATCTAACAATATGCTGTATACAAGAAATACATATGACTCAAAAAACATTCACAGACTGAAAATCAAAGGATGGAAAACAGTTCTTGATGTGACAGAAACCCAGAAAAAAAGCAGGGGTAGCAATCTTATTTGCAAACAAAATAGATTTCAAAGCAAACCTAATTAAGAGACAAGCATGGTCACTACATCCTTGTGAAGGGAACAATCCAAGAGGAAGAGATGACAAATATAAATATATATGCACCAAATACGAATTTCCCCATCTATACAAAACAAATATGAATGGACATGAAAAACCAAACAAGCACTAATAAAATTGTAGTGGGGGACCTCAATACCGCACTATCACAAATAGATCATCAAGACAAAAAATCAACAACAAAATTCTAGAACTGAACCAAGCTATTGAACAAATGGACTTAATAGATGTTAACAGTTAAAAAGAAAGAAAGAAAAGGCTCAAATCCATGCAATTAAGAAGGAAAAAGGTCCATTTCTTCTGTGTTTTCCACCTTATTGGCATATAGGTTCTCAAAGTAGGTATTTATGATCCTCTGGATTTCTGCTGTGTTTGATGTAATGTCATCCTTTTCATTCCTAATTGCATGGATTTGGGGCTTTTCTTCCTTTTTCTGATAAGGTTGGCTAAAGGTTTGTCAATTTTGTTTATTCTTTTGAAGAACCAACTCAGTTTCATTGATTTTTTGTATCATTCTCTTAGTTTCCATTGCATTGATTTCTCCTCTGATCTTTACAATTTCCTCCCTTATATGAACTTTGGGTTTTTCCTGCTCTTCTTTTTCTAGAAGCTTGAGGTTCAGCATCAGGTTGTTTAATTGGGCTCACTCTGTTTTCCTAACGTGAGTATTCACTGCTATGAATTTGTCTTGTAAGACTTTCACTGAGTCCCATAGATTCCAATATGTTGTACTGCCATTGTCATTTAATTATAGAAACTGTCTGATTTCTTCTTTAATTTCATCTGTGACCCATTGGTTGTTCAGAAGTGTGTTGTTCAGTTTCCATGTGTTTATGAAATTCTTGCGGTTTCTTTTGCTATTGATCTCCAATTTCATCACACTATGTTCTGATAATATACAGGGGATAACATCAATTATTTTGCACTTACTTAAACATGTTCTATGAGGGAGTAGGTGGTCACTTTTGGAGAACATCCCATGTGCAGCTGAAAAGAATGTGTATTCTGATTTTGTGGGGTGGAACACTCTGTAAATATCTGTAAAGTTCATTTGTTCAAGAGTTTGAGTATTATTTCATTGCTTGTTTTTTGTCTAGTTGATCTATCCATTTGTGACAGTGGGATATTGAGGTCTCCTACTACTATTGTATTAGTGCTTATATGGGTTTTCATATCAGTTAGTATTTGTTTTATATAGTTGGGTGCACGAGTGTTTGGTGCATATATGTTTTATGATTGTCACTTCTTCCTCTTGGATTGTTCCATTTACAAGGATGTAGTGTTCTTCTTTGTCTCTCTTAATCAGTGTTGGTTTGAAATCCACTTGATCAGCAAAAAAGATAGCTACTCCTGCTTTTTTGGGTGGGGGGGGATCCTGTCACATGGAGTATTTTTTACCACCCTTTAACTTTCAGTCTATGAGTTGCTTTTTGAATTGTGTTTCTTGTATGCAGCATATTGTTGGATCTTCCTTCTTGACCCATTCTGCCAGTCTATTTCTTTTCTTTTCTTTTTTTTTGTACTGGGGATCGAACTTGGGTCCTTGTACTTGCAAGGCAGGTGGCAGAACCACAGAGCTAAATCACTGGCCCCCAGTCTATTTCTTTTGATTGGTGAGTTGAGACCATTAACATTGATGGTTATAACTGACACATATTGCTTTATCCTTGTCATTACTTTTTCTTTTTGTTGGATTCTCTCCCCCTTTAATTTCTTATTGGGCCTGATTCATTCTGCTGGGCTTCCTGGGGTTGTGATCATCGTCTTTTCCTAGGATATTGTCTAAAATTTTTTGGAGTGTGCTGGTTTGGTTTTCATGAAATTCCTAAGGTGCTCTTTGTCATGAAAGTATCTTATTTCTCCATCAATTTTGAAAGATTGTTTTGAAGGGTACAACAATCTGTGTTGGAGGCTGTTTTCCTTTAGGGCTTAAAATACATCACTCAACTCTTCTTGCCTTGAGGGTTTGTATTGAGCAGTCAGCTGTGATTCTAATGGTCTTTCCTTTGTGTGTGATTTGTTTCTCTACTCTCCTTGTAGAATTTTGTTCTTTTGTTGTGTTTCCAGAATCTTATCTACTATATGCCTATGTGTAGATTTTTTTGATCAAGGCTAATTGGAGTCCTATAATGCCTCACTTATCTGTATGTCAAATTCTTTTCCCCTGCTTGGGAAGTTCTCTATCACTTCTGTGAACATTTTTTTATGTCATCTGTATGCTCTCCTGTTTCTTCATTGACACCAATCAGTCTTATATTATTCTTTGCATCATCTAGCAGCTGCTGGACTGATTTATCATGGTCCCTTATTATTTTAAAGAATTTTTTCTTTTCCTGGTCACTAATTGCAATCTTATCTTCTATATCTGAAATTCTGTCCTCACATTGGCTCATTGTGATGCATAAACTTTCAATGGAGTTTTTAATCCCCTGGATGACCATTTGCATCTATCTTATAAATTCCATTTGTTTCCTGTTTGTATTCCATCATGTTCCTCATCTTGTCTTTTTTTTTTTTATCTGTGTCCTCTCTAGATTTATTAATCATGTCTTCCACTATGGACACAATCTCTGAAGATATCTGAGAAATTATTTCTGATATCACTTTTTAGAAATGAAAACAGTGAAGTCACAACAGATCCAGCAGACATCCAGAGGATCACCAGTACCTATTTCAAGAACCTGTACTCTTATACAATGGGAAACACAGAAGAAATTGACAAATTCCTAGATATATACAAATTGCCAAAGTCAAATGGAGAAGATATAAAAATTCCGTGGACTCCAATTACAATCAGTGAAATTGAAAATGTAATTAGAAATTCACCAACAAAGAAAAGCCCAGGTCCAGACAGCTTCACTGCTGAATTCTACATGACATTTAGAGAAGAACTATCACCATTACTCTTTAAACTCTTCACTGAAATTGAAAGAAAAGCAATACTTCCAAATTCATTCCTGGAAGCAAGTGTTACTTTGATTCCAAAACCAGGGAAAGACCCAACCCAAAAAGAGAGCTACAGACCAATCTCCCTAATGAACATAGATGCAAAAATCCTCAACAAGATACTGACAAACAGAATACAGAGTGTCATCAAGAAGATCATACACCCTGACCAAGTCGGATTTATCCCAGGGATGCAAGGATGGTTCAACATCCATAAATCAATAAATGTAATACACTATATTAACAGAATCAAGGACAAAAAACCACATGATCATCTCAATAGATGCAGAAAAATCCATTTCACAAAATCCAACACCCATTCATGATAAAAATGCTACAGAAAGTTGAAATAGGAGGTCTTTATCTCCACCTGATTAAGGCTATCTATGAAAAACCAACAGCCAACATCATACTAAATGGTCAAAAACTTAAAACTTTCACACTAAAATCAGGAACAAGACAAGGATGCCCACTATTACCACTCCTGTTCAATATTGTTCTGGAAACATTAGCCATAGCAATTAGACAAGAGAAAGAAATAAAAGGAATAAAGATAGGAAAGGAAGAAGTGAAACTGTCATCATTTGCTGATGATATGATACTTTACATAGAAGACCCAAAAATCTCGGTCAAAAGTCTTCTAGACCTAAGTGACAGATTCAGTAGAGTAGCTGGATACAAGGTTAACACTCAAAAAACAATAGCCTTTTTATATGCAAATAGCAGACCCATTGAGAGAGAAATTCAGGAAATAATTCCTTTTACAATAGCATCTAAAAAAATGAAATACCTAGGAATCAACCTAACAAAGGAAGCAAAAGACCTCTACACTGAAAACTACAGCACTCTGAAGAAGGAGATTGAAGAGGATATAAGAAAATGGAAAGATATCCCTTGCTCCTGGGCAGGAAGAACCAATATAGTGAAAATGGCCATACTTCCAAAACTACTATATAGATTCAATGCAATGCCAATTGAAATTCCAACAATATACTTCACAGAACTAGAGAAAACAATCCAAAAATTCATTTGGAAACAGAAGAAACCTAGAATAGCAAAAGCAATTCTAGGCAACAGAGACATGGCTGGGGGCATCACAATACCCAATTTGAAACTATACTACAAAGCTACTGTGATAAAAACAGCATGGCACTGGCAAAGAAACAGACCTGAAGATCAGTGGAATAGATTAGAAGATGCAGAAACAACTCTAGACATACTCAGCCACCTCATCTTTGACAAAGGAGCCAACCATCCTCGTTAGAGGAAAGATAGCCTATTTAATAAATGGTGTTGGAAAAACTGGATTTCAACCTGTCAGAAATTAAAACTAGACCCATACCTATCACCGTGCACTAAACTAAGATCGAAGTGAATTAAAGATCTAAATATTAAGTCAGAATCACTAAACTTGCTGGAAGATGAATTAAGTAGAACTCTTGATGACATTGGCATAGGAAAAGACTTTATGAACAAATCTTCAGTAGCACGGGAGATAGCACAAAGAATCAACAACTGGGATCTCATCATATTAAAAAGCTTCTGTACTTCAAGAGAAACTACCAACAGAGCTAAGAGACAACTTATAATGTGGGAAAGAAATATTTTATGAGTTCCTTCTCTGTTATTGAGTGTTTAGTCATGATTGTCCAAATGTCATTTTTTAATTACTTATCTTAGAACCCTGACTCAAGTAAGAGTTCAAATCTGGCTATTGAAGGTGCTTCTGGTTTTTACTCCAACCTGTAAAGGCATAGAAAATCATTACTCAAATACTGAAATCTACACAAATCTAGATAAAATAAACATCATTATCTTTTCATGAGTCCATGAAAGAAATAAA